>NW_010136257.1:13457-31185 GCF_000699245.1 Pterocles gutturalis | reverse complement strand
AATGCTTAGATAGTAGGCTGAGACCCTTTGAAGAACCGGGGTCCCAAATCCACAGAAGGATTCAATCATGTTATTGTCATTTTAAATTGTTGCTTTTTAACAAAAATCAAACAAGCACCTTTGTGGATTTGAGCTAAATCACCTTCACAGTTATTTGCAGCAGTTGAATCTCAGATTCACAGAGGTGTACCACCTCGCTGTGCAATCCCTGCAGAGTTCCCTTTTGAAGACCGTTCAGGAAAAGAGAAACATCAGCAGAAATCCAGCTCATACGTGCCCACAGCAACACAATGCATGTGCCTTGATTCCTTCCCCCTTGATCGTGCAGCCTAACAGGATATAGGAAATAGGAGTAGAGAAATTTCTCTTGAGGGAAGGGAATTGCAATTAAGTTTTTAAAGTGCAGACCAGGATGTTTGTTTTAAAACATGTTATCAAACCACCACTTTACTCTGTAATAGCCTGGTGTTTAGAATCCTTATCCAGCACTGAGACAACGAATTGATGCCCTCCTGACCAAATCCTTGGAAAATGTGATGACGTTTAAGGGCTGCTCTGAATGAGGACATTCTGCTGTGCTGGGTGGAGCACTCTGCAGGAAGGACTATGAGATTTGTGATGTCAGAAGAACTGCCAAGAGGTCACTGACATGGGAAAAAGCAGTCCTGGACACCTGCCTCTGCTCACAGATTTATCTCTGCTCTCTTCCTTCTCCTCCTACTCCTCAATAGCTCTTTAATGTAAAATACCAGCAATAAAGCTTTTGGGGAGATTATGGTATTTCTGGGTCTAGTTGCTGTATCCAATGGAGAAACATGGAGATTCTCTTTTTGGAGTTATTTGTTTATGAAAAACACAGAATAAAGTTTTATTTTAAGGAATGTTTTGAGAAAACATATACTAGATCATGTATGTTTCTTATAGGCATAATTCTGCCTCCCTGACATGAACAGTATTATTTAGTACTGACTAAAATAGTATTTACAGTACATTTCCATTCATGTCAGTGTTTCTTTATTTTTGATAGCTTTAAAAATACAGCTGACATAACTCTAACTTAGACTTTAGCCTAGCAAATTTAATACTTGGGAGGTTTTTGTGATCTGTTTAAGTCTACTTATAAAAGGAAAATATCCATTCCACTGCTATATCTAAGACAACATAAACACCAGCATTACAAAAAAAGAAGAGCAAGCTAGGGTTTGAAGAAAGTACATCAAGTCCTTTCCTCATACTTATCCTGGAAGACACACATAATCACTGAATCAAGACACACTGTTCTTCATACAAGTAATCCATATCTATTTGTGGTGAAGTCTTTTGATAATTTACGAATTTTTCTGAAAAATCAGCACATTTCTCACATGAAGTATGAAATCAGGCCAGGGCAAGTTTTCTTACTGAAGTGAAACATAAATTCAAGCATCTGTGAATCAATGTGTACAATCAAATGAAGCTTCTTATCTGTTTTCAGCTTTGTAGTGATGTATTTGCAGTTGCATCAAATTTATGACCTGATCACTTGTCAACAATTCGTTATTGCAACTTGTATTCATTGAATTCATTATCTTATAAAGTTCAGCACATGTAAGATCAGATTGCTCTCATTTTAAGATTGCATTGTTAAAATTCTTAAACACATTTGAAAGAAAACTAAATCATATTCAATCATTGAAAGATCCTCTTTATCGTTCCCATCTTAGCTTCCTAAAATGATTTATTAACTACATCTAGTCAATCTTCCTCTAATCTACAACAGCACCATCTATTTGCTGAAGACATTACCAGCAAGTTTTCAGTTACTGGATATGGAGATGTCTGTTCACACAGGGCAAAGCCCGCAACATTTCCATTCATTTGAAACTGATTTTGGTTTGTGTTTTTTTATTTGGCTAGTTGTGGCTTGGGTTTTTTTGGGGGGAGGAGGGGTCTTCTGAATGCGTTTATGAAATGAAGACTAAGAATGGAAATTTGGTTATCAAATGTTGACTTATCAACCTATCTGATCAATCTTGGTGTAATTTGTTGACTTTGGAGTGAGGAGAGGCCTGTGAGGAGAGGCTGCGGCTGCCCCAAACTGGACACAGCCGGTTCCAGCCGGCTCCAGCTGACCCAACTGAAAAGTCGAACATGGGGAAGGGAGCAGAAATGGTGTTGGCTTAATGTTTGTCTTTTTGTTACCCAAGATATTTCAATTGACAATAAAGTAATTTTTTTTCCCAAGTCTAGTCTGTTTTGCCCATGATAGTAACTGGTAAGTGGTCTTCCTGTCTTTAACTCAAACCATGGGCTTTCTCTTCCTTGTTCTTCCTGTTTTCTCCCCCCTTTGAGGGGGAAAGTGAGTGAGCAGCTGGGTAGTAGCTTAGCTGTTTGCCAAAGCTAAGCCACCACGTACAGAAACAGAGATGACTCATTTATATGCGAGTCAGCATCTGAGAGATGAAAATGGCAGTCTGACATAACAGAAAGGTGCTGTGGACTCGGAGGGAATGTGACAAGATCAATATCAACGAGAGCAGAAGATCTCAGATTAGAAAAAGGCTTTGCTCCTACAGTCACACATTTACTTAAAATTTGAGTGCTTATCACAAGAACACAAATTTCTCAAAGTTTGATGCATGCTAATAAATAGAGCTCCAGAGATGTCAGTCCTATTGCCAGCTGTGCCAGGCAGCTGCTTTAGCAACATGGAAAAATACTTGATTCTCCTTTCAAACAGAGTTTGCTGACAGTAGTCAGACTGCTTTAGACCACTGATTACAAATGCTTACAAAACAAGTCAAGGTTTCATTCATGGAAGCGTAGCAATGTTAGAAGTTAAATACAGGTTGCTATGCCTCCGCTTCCCCTGCAAGACTCTGTTTAGTCTATTTAGCTTATATGCCCTTGAGGAGGAGTTGTCTGTATATAGTGTTCAGAACAATGATACTTAATCCAACTGTATTACCATGCATAGTTTTAACTATAGGAATGGTCTCAGAGAGGCCATTTGCAAATCCATTTGCAGAATGCTAAGCATGAGCACAAACGTTTATGGGACTTGAGCCTCCAAATGCCTGAAAAGGCAATGTAAAACGAGCAAAATTTGGAATGGCTGTACGTAGGCTAGCTGGGAGTTGGTTCTGCATTAAAGCAAAGATGAAAATGGTTTTTGTAATGAATCAAAAAATCGGGTCTATCTTGAATTGCTAGTGATATGTTTATTAAGTCATAGGTTTGTGTTTCTACAGAATTGTATGGAGGTTTTTGAATGTGTTTGCTTGTCATGGCATTCAAGCACATAAGGGGCTGCTGAGCACCACTTCCAATATGCAGTTAAAGGAAAATCCCATTAAGATCTAAACACAGAACTTTTCAATTAACACAACTGTGTAGGCTGGGGTTTGCATAGGGTTTATCACAATTTTTTACTTTCCTTACATACACAGTCACTGTTTAGTCATAGAAACTTAGCTCAATGTTATTCTCCATTTGCTTATGTTTAACTCAGCTGTTATACCCAAAAAGTTTTGCTGCTGAAACAAAGGTGATTCTGAAACACAGCATCTACAGGAAAGTTGCTCTGTCTTTGGTTTCTGACACTTGGCTATACACAAATGTGTAACAGGAATCATCCATTTCAGGAAAGTGTTCTTTAATTTTGGGAAGATAAGCTTCCATTTAAGTCAGAATTATGATCTTGTGGGTTTTCTCATTTCCCTGAATAAAATCCCTTGATAAGCCTTTATCGGGAGAGGTGCTGCTGATTTGGTTGTGAGGTGGGCAGAGAGCACCGCAGACCACGAGTGATTAGACTGGTAGGTGAGAAGCGTGGCGCGGCCGGTAACACAGCGCTTCCTTGTAGAAATTGTTCAGTGTGTGTCAGAGGTGAAAACAAATGCTGTGCTGAGAAATATAAACCAGATTTCCTTTTGTTGGCCTGAGGATAAGAAGTGGAGAAAAGAAGAGAGAGGGGGAATACTGTAAACTGAGGCTGAAGTGAATTTTCCACAATAAGACTAGTATATGAGCTAGTATAAGCTCCCTGAGGGTGAAATTCACTCTTCTGTACTGGGATAACACATGACTGGAGTTGAATTTAAAATCTCTTTTGAAGACTTTAGGGCAGCTACAGTTCTGTTCATATAATCCACTGGCTAGTAGCCCTCGCTTCCTTCTCTGTGCCTGATTTACAGTGCTGAATCCCCATGTGTTTGATGACCACCAAACAAGGTAGCAAATTCAGCACGTTAAGAACTAGAAAAAATATGTTCTGTAGCTTGAGCCAAATACTGAGTCTTTGTTTGTGGAGATGTTACAAAGCTATATCCTTCATGCATAGTGAAGTGAGGGCGGTGCAGAGCTTGCTTTCTAAGCAAACTATATGGATATTTTGAAAGACTGAAAAATTAATGGGAAAGGCACAACTAGAAAACCCAGTAATACAAAAGCAGAGCAAGAGGGAGAAGTGAAAGAAAGTTTTATCATTCATTAATGTAATATATTAAACTCTGTCTCTTGCAGCAGAAAAAACCCACTACAGACAGTTGTGTGGGCTCAGTGTGAAAGACAGAAGAATTTGTTCAAATATTTATTTTTGCGCCTATTTTTTCATTGCTGTGAGCCATTAGAGACATACTTTCCCTTTTAAAAGAAAAAATAATTTGAAAAGATTGCTTTAATAGTGAACTTTATGTATATTTTCCCAATGTAGCTGTGTTAAAACAAATTATATAGTAAGGTCAGTTTCTGTGGCCAGCTCTTGAGTATACATAGCAATTTTGTTTAGTGTTTGTAACACTTCTATGGGCCTGATTCTGAAAGCGTAAATGACAATTCTTAATAGTACTATGGATTTCAATGAGGAGATCTTGGTCAGCAAAATCTACATTCTTAATTTAATTTGCAATGTAAGAAAATGCTATATGATAAAAACTATAACACAAATCTTTAAATTAGCTCTAAAAATATGCCAGACTTAGTTTTCCTTCCACTGCTTCCCTAGCAGTTATAATTCATGGCCCATTCTCCCTGTGAACAGCTAATGGATGTCTTAAATTCCTTGAACACCAAACCTGCAATTTGAGAAATAAATACTAGTTGGTGGAATGATTCTTAATGCTTCCTTCCTCCTCCCAAGGTGTTAACATACCTCTACCTAGATGGTCACCTAATGTCTTTATTTCTTGGTTTTCTTGTTTTATCTCTTCCTTCTCAGTTGTGTAGCTTGCCATCCTCTTGGCATTTCCCTTGAATTTATTACATAATTGAAGGGAAGGTCTCCTGCTTTATGGCTGCTGTCTGCCCTCCCCTTCTTTTTTTTTCAAAGACAACTCAATTCCAGAATACAGGTGTGTGGTTTTTATTTGCCTTATCTCCATTTTCACAGTAAGATTAATGAGAGAGCCACTTAGTGAGGTCTTCCAGGTAGGAAAGTAGTTACTAAAAGGGAATAACAAATATTTTAACTTCATTGCCTTATTGTTTAATGTCACAATACCATTCAACTGTGTGAGTTGACATCAAGACATTATTGTTCTAGAAGATGTATATGTGCTTCAGTGATGTGAAAGTATCTTCTGTCATAGTGAATCACCTCTGTTTTAAACTAAACTGTGCAAGGCCTTTCTACTCTGACACAAACTAAGGTGTTGCTAAAGAATAATGTCAAGTGATTTGTGCACTGTTTTATTTCTCATCCTACTGAGACTTTTTTCCTGCACATATACTCTATTGTTCCAATCTATGTTTTAGTGATTTCTTATGTATTCTGGATTTAAAAAGTCAAAAAAAAAATGCATAAACAACACTGAATCAAGATGGTTCTCCTCTGAAGAGGCTAAAGATGTTACAGGATCATGTTATCTTTTCTTTGTTTTCTTCCATGCCCTGTTTTAGTCTCATCTCCCTTCCTCCTCTGTCCTTTTTTTTTTTTTTTTTTTTTTAATATAGTGTTGATTGTCAAGTAGAAACATGCGGCTAGTACATCTGGACAACTAAACCTGTAAACCTGCAGAGCACCCTTATGGTAAAATGAAAATATATTCATCTATTAGACGCAGATCCAGCCTAAAGGAAGCTGAGTATACCATTTCCTACAGAAGTTGTCTACCCTTCTCTTGCTAAAAAAGGGAGAAAAAATTATCATTACCTTTTTCTCCATGTCTGGTTGTGAGAGAAATGACCTTACCGCTGTATTTTGCTTTGAGCTCAGTGTTGTTGATGCAGAATGGATTTACTTTGTGCACAGTTATTTGTTTGAACAGTTTGGGAAATACATCTCTGAAATCAGGTATCCGAGGAGTTACATGGAAGTTTCAGTTCCACTGTAGTGCTTTTTAGTAACTTATTTTAGGGAAGAAATGAGGTCGTTTTCTTAAATGATTTAAATATGATATTTTCTCAAGACACCTTACACCTTTGAAGGCATAAGCTGTGTCCACTCTTCTCAGTAGTCTAGTGATCATTCAAATAGCAACATTCAACTTCTTACTGCCGACATTCAGCAAATGACTCTGAGTATCCACAGCTTGGTGTAGTGTCTATAACTTCTACAATGTCACTGGGAGTTTTCTGTGACAGAATTCTGAAATATTTTTGCATGTGTGGCAGTATTTTAGAAATTTAATTTAATATCACTGCCACCACCACCTAAGTTCTAGAGTATATTTTTTATTTCTTAAAGTTTTAATTTAAAAATTATGAGTGTGCTTCTACTGTAGCATGTTGTAGAATTTCTAGTACATTGGAGTCTGCATAAATGAAGTTAAACTTTCTGTTTAACATCTTGTTCATAGGTGCTTACTCATTTTTCTCAATTTTTATATGTACTTTATCTCATAATTTATCCAGAACACTTGTAATACCAATCCCAAGTATTTAGAGGTTGTTCTGAATAGGAAGCATGATTCTCAGAAGCAGATGGTTTGGGACTACAAAAGGAAGGTAAGGAAACTTAATTTACCATGTGTTTATTTCATATTTTCTGAAAAATGTATGTGCTTTAAATTGTATATTAAAGTTCCCAGAGTTTTCTGAGGAAATTTTCAGATTTGTTGTGATACTATTTTGAATTAAAAACATCTAAGTTATGCACTTGCAATACTTTGGATATTTTCCATCTATTTCCTTTAACTATGCTTTTTTATGTAGTTGGAACTTCTGAAAGGTTAACAATAGTAGACACTAAAAATTGTTTTAGGGATTAAAATATCAGTTAGATATGGATATGTAATAATTGCAAACAGCTTCTCAGGTGATGAATGAATCCTGTTTCTCCTTTGCATCCCTTAAGGATTTGCTGGCAAACTGATCTCTGACTAATGTAGCCTTTTTCTAATCGGCATTTTATGGCCTAGGCAAACTATCATGGTAATTAGCTTACAATTTAAGGCTGAAAGAAGGGTATTGTTTTTGTGGGGAGCCCAAAAACCAAACTAAATGGTTTAAAAATAAAATTATTTTCAAACACTGAGTTATGCTAAATACTGTGCTGTGGAAATGATAAAGGCTTCATTCTAGCTATCCAGAGAGAATTAAAGCTGAGAACCTTACTCTTTGTGATGTTGATTATTTGAAGCTGGGGAATCTAGTTGAAAGGATATAGCTGCAATTTAATGCGATTAGCCTGCCATATCAAGTCATTGGATAATTGTAGACCTTGCAAGACACTGCTCTTATGGTGTTGATATGCACTGGCCTCTGGGGGCACTGATTGAAGAGGGATGATGAGAGTAAAATAGATTCGGATAAAATTAGAGACAACTTGGGCAAATAGATGCAGATTTTCTCATTTTAACACAAAAGAAACTTACCTTAGGTGAAATGGAATCTGGCTGTAATAGGCTCAAAAGCTACTTATCACAACTCCCTCTGGTATATGCAACAAACATATGGAACAAGCTTGAGGCTTAACCAGTCTACTCAAGTTAATATGACAGATTCATTATTTTCAGCATTACAGAGAGAGAATGTCAAGATCAAAAGCTCAGTTCTGATTAGCTGGCAAATGTTCAGTATTGTAGTACAGAGCGTGCATTCACATATAAGTACTTTGCTGTATTTGGAAATCAATTTGTTTCATTCCTGTTGAGGATACTATGGTATCATTTCACAAGAATGAAAGGCCCCAGTTTAATTTCTGGTCATATGATTCTGAACTCTTGTTAATCACCCATACCTCCCACAAAGCATATGTCAACTTCACTGCTGTAATTCTTCTTTAGTCAGACATTACATCAATTTTGATTCAGAGACACTAGCTACATGCGTACCATTTATCTAAGGATGGAACAATTCATCAAAACAGATTATTAATTTGATAATGTAGATACAAGCCACTGATATTGCTACCTATGCACAACTCTGGTTGAGTGAATGGAATCTGTGCTACTGAAGTAAAAGCAAATTAAGTTTGGGTTGCTGTTTATAATCCAAGCTTTGCAATTATTTATGCAACACTATAAAAAGTATTAATTCCCCCTACAGTCCAAGGGATTTAACTTGCCTAAGTGTTTCTAAGGATCCATGTCCAAGTCATCAATGTTTTTTACTTGAATAACACATCATGAATTGCCCACAGTCAATTAATGATGATGAATCTTGATTAATGGCATCATACAAACTGCTCAGTGTTAAAGAACAAAATTACATTCTCATGATAATCAGAAACTGCGTCTTGCTACTTTTTCCTTTTCCAGATCATTGCATCTGAGATAATAGATTCCACTAAAAAACCAAATCCAAGTTTGGCCTGATTTCATAATGAGGTGTCATAGTGTTATTTCATTCAAACATGTAAACAATTTGAATTCAAGATTAAAGAATCACAGTGTACAAGCATTATAAACTGTCATGGTAAATTTTAAAGTGTAAACAGACCTCTCAAAGCCATTTGTGCTAATAGTTGCTTAATTCAAATCAGTAGTGGTTGGAAGTTTCATTTTATTATTTCATCTCAGAATAAAAGTCAAGATTTTATTCTTATTTGCATTTAGACATTTAGAAATCTACATGGAATTTCTCAGTCTATTCAGAAATTCTTACTGTGCTCAAATTCTTGAAAACTACCCAGTCCCATTCAAATTTTTCACTGTCACTGTAAACACAAGGTTTATGAATAGAGTCATAATAAAATTTGAGGCACAGGTAAAATATTTTTTTTCATATTGAGCCTGCTCATAATTTATTCAATGGAAAATCTGTTTCTCCAAAAGACATTCCTGGGAGTTTACTTAGACCTAGCAAAATTGATATTTGTACATTGTGATTTCATTTTGTAAAGTATTTCATTGTCTCGCTCTATACTGCTTGATGTGTTTGTTTTTAAAAATTTTTGGACATCTTGTTCCACCAATATAGAACAGACTGTTTAGTTTTACTTTTGTATCAGTTGTTTTTGATTATGTCACTTTTACAGTTGAAACAATTCATCTTGAAACTCTGAAGTCTTTAAATCGGCATGTTAAATGTTAAGAGATCATTCTCTAGTCCTGAGTCCAGACTGCACGGAATGACTTCCATCCATACTACTAAAGTATCTCATTATCTCAAGGTACTTGACTGTAAATTACAACTAAGAATAATTACTTTGTTATCTTCTGAGCTATGCCCAGGAAATATTTGGGACAGTGCTAATTGGTCCATGTCAGAAGTTTTGAAAATTTAACAGTATGAATGATGAAGCTTCTCAGTGCTTTGAAATGTTTTTTAGTACCATTTAATTTATCAGTATAGTTTTAGCCTTAGAGAGAATAAGTAAGTGGACTGCATTTCAGGGTGATTAGGAAAAACAAATTATTTAAAGCTGTACAGTAGTCTACGTACATAAAACTCCTAAGAGAAAGGAGCTTACATTTTCTTTTGAAAAAAGTTCATGGCTCCACATATCATAGTTTATTAATTTGTGTATTTAGTTAATTATTTGGAGGTTTTCTGAACCTCAAATTCCTTCATTTTCAATGAACTGTATCTTAAATACATATAGTACTTTTGCTCATTTAGAATAAATTGCTTGGCTGTGGAACTGTAGGAAATCTTGCGGTTCTTACAGGTTTTGCAAACTTCTTTGTTTTTCCTCCAAAGCCTTGGAATACCATCTTCATTTTTCAATTTTCATATTTGAATGTAAAACCTCAAAGATAGGCTTCATCAAATCTGAAAGGTTTGTTCTGTGTTTGCCTCAGATCCATTATTCTTAAATTATTTTCTTGCATATTAGAAATCAGATCCGTTTTGTTTGAAACTATATCTTATCACAGAAAAAGAGGATGGTTAGATTTTATACTGCTTTACATATTTTCTTCTTTATGGAAGAAAAACAGGGACATGAATTTTGCATAGTAAGCATTTATAGATCAAAATCATATTTTTGTAGACACTCCTCCAAAGCCCAGATATGAACACTTAAAAGGAACTTAACAAATAAACTTTTTACAATTCCTTCACAAAATATGAATTTTACTATTAAGATTTTAAGCACTGTTTTTATTCTCTCTTCTCTTTATTTGTGTAGACATCTGTAAAAGATCTGGTATTAAATTCTTCCCTGTTTGAAGCCAAACACAGAAGTCCTCAATAAGACTGAGCTTATATCTACTCTATATCTTACCAGACTTCAAAAAGCTACCTTATGACTTTAAAATAAGTTTTGCAATTTTTTTGTGATATTCTTCTTTTCTTCACTCTTTTTGCAAGGAAATATGAAAGAGAACATCAACCATGAAGGTTATTGAAGTTAAACAACAACAACAAAAAAACCTGCCATACACTTTGCTGTAGCAGCACCTGTCTAGATTAGTTAATATCTTAGTTAAAAAAAGGGTTAGATGCAACAAGCATCTGAATTACTTTTTTTAAAAAGAGCTCATTATATACAACCAATAAGGTTCACAAATTTTTGTCTTCAGTCCAGTTCTGCATTTCTTTCAGAAGATAACAGTAAATTAATAAGGGAAAAAAGGTTTGTAGAGCTAGATGTAAGTGTTCTTTTCTATGAAAGAGCTAAGAATAAACCTGGTGTTTCTTATGAGCTGTTCCAAAACAATTAAAATTTGTCCTCTAACTCCAAAATAACATTTCTTAATTGTGACTTTACAAAGCTGAATTAATACAAATAAAATACAGATACAAATAAAGTCTCTCATGTCTACATACATCTAATCTATAAATATAAATATACTTAATAAGAAAGTAAATTGTGTTTCAGTTTCACACTATGTTCATGGCTAAAAGATATCTTGGTAATGATAGAAGAGATGCTGCATATATTCTTACATGCCTGATTTAGCTTAATGACTTTGGATATCCTTTGAGAGGACCCCGAGAAATAAATAGAGTAGAGAGTAAAGACTCACAGCAAGCACAGCATGGACACATTAAAAATTAGGAGTAATATTCTAACACCTTTTAGAACATTTAGTAGAGAGAAATTAATTCCAGGGTAAAGTTAAAAGATTAGTTACTGAGTCCTTAATACCATGGTTCATAGTAAAGTAAGCAGTGACGTCAAAGACCTTTGCATTCTCCCTGGGCTTTAATAGAGATCTTCCATAAATATCTATTCTTCCAATAGATGTCTGATGAAGTAGTACCACAACCAGAAAATTATTCCTGTGTCTGGTATTCAGAAGATGAATGATGAAGATGGTGTTTGTTTTTTTACTTTCATGTTCTGTTACAGTTGTAATACGTGTGTTGTCTTCGTTGTCCCCAAACTTATACCTTATTGCTGTTGACGATTAGTTTTTGTTGGTCAGAATACTGATTTCATTCCTTAGCTTGATGGAGGTCAGTATCGTCCACCTCTGCTGTCTAGGTTACAGGATCAATTGCTCTTATAATGACAGTGATATTTCCTTTCTTATTATTTCTTTATCTCACCTAACTTGAATATGTTTGGTCTGGAAGTCATGCATTAAACTTGGCCTCTCAGAATTGATCAATCTGGAAGAATACTAATCCAAAGGGAGTTATCATGCATTGTAAATCATAAATATATTGAGAAAGAGGAGAATTTTGTCAAATTTGGAGCAGACATGAGTTATAGCATCATTGTCTTCATAAAATCAAGTTCTCTTAAGTATATTTTCTTCTATCATCTCAGTGTGAAAGCAACACTATCCACATCTAACTTGAAAAGCATGTTGTTGTGTTTCAGTTTTATCTCTATTTTCATTCACCAATAGGGAAAAAATGACATTTCTTTAGAGTCAAGAAACGAGGAAAGTATATTCAAATTCAAAGTAATAGCTCAAATCTGTACTAAAACTTAGATGTATGTTTCAAACATACATTGTTTATTTTCAGCATAACTATAATCTAGCTGTAAATTGTTGGTAGCTGCTGTAGCATTTCTATAAGAATGCAGTTTGCAACATGGCCTGACCCAAATTATAAATCTGCTGAATGAATTTACTTGTGTGCTGAACCTTATACCACTGAATGAGATTTTTTTACCTCAATCTGCTAGATTAAAACCACCTCAGATGTGCTAGATGAATTTATTTCTTGCTCCTCAGTTGCATTATTAGGATCATCCTCTCCAGCTAGATTATGTACTAGGTAAGAAAATATAGAAAATAAAGAGTCAGATTTTGCTCCACTCTCTTTCCATGAGAAAAGAGTCATATCTATTAACACTTGTGAGATTTTATCACATTATTTTGGAACAATAAAGACATTTAACCCATTTTAACTAAAATTTCCTTCACTGTAGTTAGCATGGTATGTGGAAAAAATATGGATGTATTGCTGTCTGGCTAGGCTCCACAATATCCATGGGAAAAAGTTACAAGGTAGACCCGCAAAGAATTTAGCTAAATATTTAACATAGCTCCCACTACCAAAGCATGCAATGGTCACTAGAGGATGTTGCATTCTCAGCATCCATGTAATTTTCAAAAGGTATAATCCCCTTAAACCATTATGGCAGGTTATGAACTCACATCTCATGAATGTCAGATGTTTTGGTTTTGGTTTTGTTTTCTAACCAGTCATTTCTGCATCCATCATCCCCAGAAGGGGAAATAAAAGTCGAAAAATGTGATCGAGTGTTAGAAGAGAACCTCAGTCCCCTGCATGAAGCGTCTTACCATGTCTTAAAGCACATATGTAAACAGATAAACATGAGTCATAATTGATATTTTTATCCATATAGTAAAGATAAGATGGTAATTATTGTTATTACATTTTGAATAAGGACTCACTAACCTTACAGGACAGAAAAAAAAGCCACTGTGCTATCCATTCCCTCTTTCTTTTTGGTATTCAGGAACCACTTCTGCTACTCTGATTTTTCTTTCTTAAAAAAAAAAAAACAAAACACACCTTTCAAAGATACGGTCTAAAGCAATTATTTGTTTTTGTTCCATGTATTTGTCCTGTTGTCTATATAATTTCGTTAATTAACATTTATCAATCTTTTTTAGATCTCTCTTCTAAGCTTAAGCACCAAATAAGAGAACTGTCCGTAGAAAACTTAGGGGAGAGTCAACTGACACAAAAGCTTGAAATTGTTTTCGGTAATGAATTTCACACTGGAGTATTCAACTGAACTTGAGGATTTAAAGTACATTTTTATTATCCCTTGTTTAAGTTGTGTTACTTAAGATATAGTGCAATGTCTTGCTTTAGCAGCTGTTGTTTACACCTGAAGCTGTTGTAAAAATCTAGGATCTCATCAGCTTGGGTTGTTGGGTTTTTTTTCCATCATTTTTTTGATTTTTTTCTTGTGACAAATGAGGCCTTTATAAATTAACTCAGCTGGTGCACATTTGACCCCAATTTTTGAATGCATTCCCTGGGTCAAGTACTTTTGTGTGTGAGAATAGAGTCATTCTTCCCACCCTGAGGCAATCAAAGCCATCAACACATTTTTAATCATAAATAATTTTCCACAAGTTTCATCTAAGCAAACAAATCTAATTCTAAAAACAATTAAAGAGAACTACAGTTTATTTTGTAGCCTCTGCCTACCCAAGTTAAACTATATTACAGAATAATAAATTTAAAATAAAAATCTCTTACTTTAGAATCACTGGTATGTGGGTGTTTCAACATATTTAAGTGAAAAGTTATTTTGCTCTGAAAAATCCAACAAATCTTATCTTCTGATTTTTATGTAAATGTAAGAATTATATTGTTGCATCTGTATGTGACTGTCTCTCTCTCCTCCCTGTTTTGTCTTATCAGTTCCTTCCATTGCCAGGAGTTTTTGCTTCTACAACCTAAGTGCCAACATATGGTTGTATTCTGTAACATGAACTCATAGCTAAATCTATGAAGTTCATTCTTTAGTCTCCACCTTTGGGACATCTGTAGGTGGTAATCTTAGCAACCTGGATGTGATATCACCATTGTGGCATTTTCATTGACACAGCTTTGCTACAGAGACCCCTTGCCTCCAAGTATAATTCCTGAAAAATTAGCCTCTCATTACAATACATTAAATCTCCTGTCACTCAATCCTGTAGCTTGATGGAAGTGTTGGATCTGCAGTGGGGATAAAAAACTCCCCTAAGGATTAAATTTGGCACTTCCCTGCTTGGTGATATGGGCTCTGGATGGGTGGTCCCTCTGGATCTCCTCTCAGTAACAGGTTCACAGGCAAGTAGACATCAGCTGTAGAGAGGATTAGAAAGCTTTAATTCTGCAACCCCAAAAATTTTATGAGTTTTGAAGTGCCAGACTCTGTTATTCTTAAGCTTTGTTACGTTGGCAAGGGGAAAGGATTGTCTTTGATGAGAGAGTAGCTTTGTTTTTATTATCATAAAATATCTCACAAGCGCTTCCCTCCTGGGTGGTTTGCCTTTTCCTAATTTAACTTTCTAGTGAATGTTCGAGTTGCTCCTTCTTTCCTCCTTGTGGTGATTTAGGTTTGGTGAAATCTAAACAATGTGTTTCATATTTCTTATTTGCCAAGAGAGACTTTCAAGGCAAAGCTGAAAGAAAGCAGTGCTTTTGGTTAACATCTCCCATGAAAGCAATATATCTACAATAATTGTCCTGGGAAAAGTAAGCCAAAGAAATTTGCTCAGCTGTAGACTGACTGAAGAGCTCAACAGTGTGATAAATGGGTTATCTTATCTGAGTACTGAATGATGTCAGCCTGTATATGGCATCTTTGATATTCATGCAAATTGTTATCACATTTAGGTAAAGAAGAAAGGTCCTCTAGGAATATAAATGTTAAAAATGTTCCCACTTTCTACAAAACTCTAGTGATTAGGGTTGAATGATAAGAAACAATCATGTGTAGTGATTACGTTTATATAAATTCCTTCTGGAATTAAAAATGTATTTTAAAAAATTAATAAATTCTTTTCTATGTTTTAAGAAGTTGAACAATTGAATAATAATAATAATAATCCCCAATCATTAATGTAGGCATTAGCAGAGAGATGACACAACACGTACAATGCTTTGTTCATGGTATCATCAGGAGGTGATAATTTAGGACAGCACTTTTAAACATTGCTCAATGATTTTTCAGAAAACCTAGTCAAAGTCATTGCGATCTCATAATTTGGAATAACCCACACTTTTTAAAGTAAATGAATGTCAAAAACGAGAGTCTTATTTTTGCATTTGAATTTTAAATTTTAATGACAGTTTAACAAATCTGCCCTACCATTTTGAAATATGTTTTTACAGGCATATTTTATTTAAACTGTGAGTTAACTGTGCAATAAATCACCACAGAAACTGTGGAGCAAAAAGAACCCCAGCTTAAGTCAAGTAATCAGAGGATCTGATAACTGGCTGGATTAACTTTGACTATAGTGTTAGTATTTAGATAAACAATTTATAAGAATTAAAAAAGAGATTCTTTCACTTCAAGGGACGTAAAATAACTTGCTGAGATATGTTCACTATTGTTTGTTTATACTGCTTTCTAGAGTTGAAGGGTGCTCTTAATCTTCTTATTATTTTTGTTTTAAATTAGAAGGTCACACAGTACCATTAAAAAAAAAACAAAAAAAAAAAAACCGCACACACAGACATCCACCCCTGTATTTCTGCCTTCTGTTGCCTGTTGGCTAGCCTAGTTTGAAACAGTGCTTGGAAGACATTCATTCCCTTGAGGTATCATGATCATTTTTCAAGTACAACCACTGTTCATTCTCTCTCTGGAGGCTTTGATTCACTTTCAGCCTATCAGCTACATATGTAAGGTACCTTTTCAAAGTATGTATCAGTGAAATTCTTCCCCTGGCTTTTCACCTACTAATTGCAAGCAGGGAGCTAGTTCTCCTTTTTCAAACAAAGCCACAATTTTTAAATCTTCCCTCAGTTTAACTATAGTTGTAGAGCCATATACTGCATAAATTGTGATCCTGATAATGTGAAGCTTTCATCTTAGCTTGAAATAGCGTCTGCCTTCCGCAACATCTTTGAAATCGTGATTGATAAAGGATTTAGACCTGGTTTTAATTATTGTCTTATGTACTTGGCAAAGGTTAATATTTTGCATGGGGAAAAAGATCAGGCTATCATTCCTGGATTTAAGGCAAGGACTAACTATGACTGCCAATGCTAGAGAAAGCAAAAAAAATTGAAATGAAGAAGTTTACTGTTTGTTTGAGAAATACAGAAGGTTTTTTCATGGCTTTCACAGTTTATAAACAGAAAGCTTATTAGCTCTATGTAATTGGAAACAAAAATAATTCCATATGTATTTGTTTACTAAATCAAGTTTTTAAAGTAAAAGGAAAGTCCTAGATTGGTAAACATAACATAATTGTTCTGTTCAGTGTTTCAAATTCACTGACAATGCATTGGTCCTAAAGTTAGGGGAATTACACTAGTTCTCATTTGGCCGTATTTTTCTGATAAACTTAAGTTGATCAGACCCAACCATACACCAAATCAAAGAAGTTTTCAAATTCTCTTTTGCTTCTTCAACTGCTGCCGATTATATGAAACAGAAAATTAAATATTACTGTGTCATTTTAATTCTTGTGATGCCATGTTTTAAGACACGACCACCATCACAAGATAGATATCTTTTTATTTCAACTTTCAGCATGTCTTAAGCATTTTTTTTTAAGACGTATTTTTTTGCCAGCTGGATCTATACTCAAATACAAATATATGGCCTGGATTGATATTGCATTATATTAATATTCTAATGAAATAAGAAACTGTGATGTTTCTAAAACAAAAATGGAGTGTTTATATCATCATAATCACACACAGTTCATTTTACTATACAAAATGTAAAGGGTTTTTTTAATTTTATGAGAATCACGTCCTATGTTTTTAAAATATTGCTTAAATTCTTACGGCTAAGATAAAGTTACTGATGTTGAATTCATGGGTTTCTGGTTTTGTATTTTAATAAATATCTCTCAATACTCAAAGTTGTCATCCAGACTATATGACTATCATATCCCATTTCCTAATCCTCAAAAGGAAGTAAGTGCAAGCCAAATGATACAAGCTAGTATTATCTTCCTAGTCTCAGCAGAGAGTAAAGAACAATTTGACAGAAAAACTGAAGTCTCTTTTCTTCTGTAAAGATGACCTGTCCTGGTCTGAAAAGAGGGATTTTGAGAGCTCAGTGTGATCACATCGGAAACATCATTAAATTACTTCTATAAAAAATGTATTACTACAACATGGAGTTGATGGAAGAACTACTTCATTCACTGTTTAGTGTGTAATCTGATTTCTTCATCCCAAATCTTCAAATTGACTTGTGCAAGTTAGTGATGTTAGTCAGAGACTACAGACTATTTTCAGATGATTG
>NW_010136257.1:0-13426 GCF_000699245.1 Pterocles gutturalis | reverse complement strand
AGGAATGTTTGTGATCTACAAGTTAAAGAACTATGTATATACTAATCTCAGTTTATTCTGAACACTGAAAAAACTCTTTAATTCAGCAAATATCTAAGTTTTTCAGAGGCTTTACTGACTCTTCAGAATGTATGAATTAGGTTTACACACTCTGGAAATTATCCAGTCTTTGTGCTGCTGAACATTGGGTTGATAAAGTCTTTGGCTTCCAGACTTAATTTATGGTTTTTGTGTCAAAGTCTTCCAGAGCAATAAACTCATATAATTCAGTGATTTCACTTCTTTAGCTTTTGATTTTCATTTCATCTTTCTTGTGTGATATCATGCAGAACACACCCATAAAGTAATTTTTTGTTTACTTAAAATATGGTATGCGTTTTTTGTGCTTTCACAGAAGATGTCTTTGGCTGGCTGACAGTTTATTTGAAAACTGTTTTAACTACTGTATTAAGAAACAGTGCTACTTACAGATCATGGCAATATGTTTTGCATTTTCATTCCCCATTTTTGTGTTATTCAGACAAGTAATGAAAACAGTATATGAAGCTAGCTTTTAACCATTTATTTTTAACTGCTGTTTATGTCTCCAAATTCATTCCTTGTGTAAGATGTGCCTAGAAAGACAATGAATATAGATGAGATTGACCTGTGTTCCTATATTTTCACATAATTTCTGCAAAAGACAGTTGTCTGTGCTAGTCTCTGTGGGAGAATCATATCATATGCTAACTTTGAAAGAGGATTAAAGAGATGATATAATAGTTTTTCTAACTCTAGATCAATGGTTCTTTATGATGGGATTATGAAGTGAGCCGCCAAAAGATAAATAAAAAAAAGATGATATTTTAAACCCAAGGAGTGGCTGTTGTTCATATATTTCTTTCACAGAATAAATAAAAAGGAACTAAATCACTTCATATATTCACGTCAATTCAACAGAAGGCAAGAAGCTTCTTCAACATGCTGGAGGAGTCTGCAGGATTCCATAATCCTTATTTGCTGTGGATGTGTCCTTTGCTTAAACATACATTTTTCTAAACATTATGGCATGCCAGCCTGCTATGGCAAGGAAAGTCTCTCTCATGCAGCAATGTCCGTTCACTGCAGGTAAATAAAGAATTTTCTACCCAGGAGATATTAGACCATGGATTTTTTTTTTTTTCTCCATACAATGTGCTTATAAGCAATTGAAGACTGGGATATAAGGGTCTAACTGGAACAAAACCAAAACACAGGAAATTAGGAACACAGTCTGATTTGCTTTCATGTGACTTTTGGACGTTTGAAGATTCCCCTCAGTGCTCCCTGTTAAATGTTGAAACACTTTCCATGAAGCATCATTCATTAGTCCAGGTTCCCCTAAGGTTAGCTGCTGCCATTGTAAATATATTCTGCTAATGCAAAGAAAAATGTTCATTCCAGTTGTGTGGTCTTCTGTAATCTCTGCTGTGAGGCCAATAAACCTGAAATGAGCATTTGCAAAAATGTTCTGTAAAACACTCCCGAAAGCCACTGGTGCCAGCTAAAAAGACATTTTTTAGCCTTTCACAGATAAAGAAAAGCACTTAAGGAATGAAAGGTTTAGTTTGCTGGTTTTGTGCTAACTAAAGCTTGGCTCTAATGGCAAATGTTTTAACACTGGACTGAGCAATAGAAAGACATTTGACACTTAAACTTCCATAACAGAGCTATTTCAGTGATGAAGCAATTTTGTTTATTGCACAATAGGACAATCATATGGAAATAACTCTGCAGGAAACTAATGATAAACAAAATATACACATACTATCAGTATTTCTACAATATATTGTGGAAGCAAAACGACAGTACAATTACCATAGGTTTGCAAAACTCCTAAAAAGTAATGTTTAGTTATAATAAAGTCTGCTTGTGTGATGATGTCTGATGTGTGGTCTGATTACAGCTAGCAGAAACAAAATGATGGTTAAACCGCGCAACGTCCAACAGTTTATAGGCTTTGGATTCGGTTTTACATTCTGAATGTGTAGGAACTTTCAACAAAGTCCAGTCCTGCTGCAGTTCCCCCCAATTATCTTCTACTTCAGTGTCTATATAGTGACCTACATTCTACTGTAAGATTGCTTCTGCCAGAGGACCCCGCATTTGGAGCATGTTCTGCCTTTTGTGGGCAGAAACAAAGATTTTTATGTGGCTCATGAGGAGAAAGCAGACTAGAGAGTTCCTGTGTTGTGTTTTCATTCTCTCTGGTTTTTCTGGATTGAGTATGACAAATCAACACTTCATTGAAGTTGCTAATGGCCATGGAGACATTAGCTTTGTGAACAGGCACAGTACAATTAACACAGGCAAACTCTCACTTAACCACAACTCGAGATAAGGAAGAGTTCACAAGAGGAAAGCTGCATTTGAAACTTGTAGTTTATATTTTGTGTTCTTTTTTTTTGTATTAATCTAGCAGCTCTTTCTGGTCAGACATGCAATGGAAAAGCTGGTAAAAACCAAGTAATTATTTCATTAGATAACAGATTTTAATGTACAGTATTTTATACTGTTTTAAATTATTAAATTTTAATGTTAATAACAGTGTTATTTTACTCAATAGATGACACTGTAGACAAAAAATGAAGATTTGTCTGAAGACTTGCCATCCTCTAGTATTTTTTATTACCTCAGTCACTACTAGCTTACTTTTATTAATAGAAAGTGTTTGGAAAAATCAAGCAGTAATAACTAACAAATGCAGATTTTATTTTTCACTTCTACCTACAAAGCTGTTAGAATTAATTCAAGCCATATGCAGTTACAGTTATGGTATGTAAGTTTATCCATCCTATCGCTTTCTTGGCACGAAAGAATATGTTCAGAAGATAATAAGCTTAATAATTTTTATGTTAGGCAGCTGGTAATATTTGCCACCAATACAAGAATGAATATCACAGGGAAAACAAATCAGAAAATAAGGAAAAACTGAAGGGGAAAATAAAGATGAAGAGAGCAGCGGAATTAATTTTTTTATGTATGTCAGTTCAGTTCATTCTATCTTTGTATCACAACTTTTAAGTGATTTATCCTCTGAGTGTTGAGAAACCAGCATACTTAACTGAGTCTTTGATTTCTTTGACGTTAATTTGTAGTTATTACTGAGGTCTATTCTTATTTCTTATAATATCAACAGGTACAAGCTTACATGTAAAAATATTTTTTAGCTATGATCTTGTACCATTTTCATATCCTCACCATAATATGATTTTCATAATGTTAGATCTTGGGTTTAGATTAATAACTCATCGTTTGACTATCCTGAAGAAGATTTAGACAGTATGCTCTCTACCTGCAAAATAAATTATAAATAAGAAAACTAAACAAAAAACACACAAAAAAAGTCAAAAAAATAAAACAAATGAAAAAGCCCCTCCTCACCAAGGAAAGTGATGTAAAAAAAGAAAGAGGAGACCATCTTATTTCCCTAAGAACAACACAGATGGTTTTCAGCTATTTGCAGAAGGAATTGTTATGCACAAGGAGGTTATGGAAACATTGTTCCCAAAGAATCAGTTAGAAATTTCTTGTATAAATTACATATTATTAGTGACTAAGATTGATGGGGTAAAATGTATAATCTAAAATTATGTAAACTGCAAACTGCGTCAGATAGGAGACTGGAACCATTGAAGCAGAATCATCGGACAGTTGACAAAAGGTGATGTTGCAAATGTCATAAAGGTAATTAATAGAAAATATAGCAAAATGGATATGATGGAATTTTAGGATATGTGTATTTATTCAAGTACTGGCCATTGAAAAGATGTTTGAAGATGAATACTGGATTACTCGAAAAAATAGTAAATAATGGAATAATAATAACTTCCGATTTGAACACGGTGCTTTTTGGTCTTTTTATACTAATTTAAAGAAAGTATAGAGAATAAGTCCCCTCAGGAACTGAATATAAGCTGAGGCTTCTTAGCAAACCTACAGATCAGATCTTGAGTAGGAAAATAGGTCGTAATCCTATAATTATACCTGAACATAGCTTCTTTTTGTGTGCACAGGGAGTCCCAACTTATTTTAGCAATTTAAAATTTATCTTCTGATAGCACCTTGGGACCCACTTACGGTCAGTAGTGGAGCCAAAACCCAAAGTTTCTCAGTACTCGCTCTGATGTAGTCTCATTAGTGTTCATGCTTTTCAGTGGTCATAGTTTACAGCAGAGAGGAGCTGAGATAGTGTGCCATTGAGAAAAATAATATTTTTTTTGTTTGTTTTAAGTTTGTCATACAAATGTTTTTTAAATGCATGAGGTGATTTTTTCCACCACATGTAGCTTCTTCAGCTTTCATGACCTCTCTACAGCTTTGAACAGAAAACAGTGCTTAGCTGACATAAAGAGTGTGAGGGGGAGATGGATAAAGAACAACTACTGTAAACATAACTCAAAAAATTGTGACAAATGGGGTAGTTTAATAGTTCTGTGGTTTCAGTAGATGATGTTCTGTCTAGCAAAAAGCTTTGTCAGCAGAAAGCTGCTACCACATAGCTTGTGGAAATGCCTTTCACCCTATCAGTCTTTTTTTGTTTGTTGGGGTTTTTTTGTCTTGTTTGTGGATTATACTCACAGGCTGACCTGCCCAAAGGCAGAAGTCACTTCTACCAGAAAACAAAGCTGGCACAGTCATTGGGAGTATTCTCCATGAATCTTACATTGGCTTCAACTGCAGGTTAGTTTAGGTCTCTCAGAATTCATAGAAGTTTGTAGGCTGACACTGATGGACACTGAAGTGCTTGGTTTGAGCATGTTAGCCACAGCAGGAAAACTGCCTTTACTCACCTGGCAAGGGAGACATCATAATCAAGAAGGGGTCTTTCCACTCTGGATGTGCTAATCCCCCTGATTTCACCATCTGAAGAAAACCTGACGGCATACTTCTGCTACAGGGAAACCTTGATGAAAAAGTTGAAAATAGTGGGTTTTTTAGATACTAGACAGCTACAGAAGCACAGAGGTAATATAACAAATTACTTGAGAAAGAACAAAACTGATGACCCCTAAGGCTCAATTTTTGATGTAGGAAAAGGAGACATAATGGTAGAGAGATTTCGAATGACAGAAATGGAATTTACTCTTTGCAAATCTACCCTTAACTCTAAACAATATTGAAGTTATGATAAACTAAGCGTTCCTGTCTCCACCTCACTGCTGCCCAGCATGGTGTTTACTCCCAGTCACTTCATGGGGAAACAGCAGCACTCCTACATGCTGCCCTCACTACCATTACAAGGTCAACCATGAATGTTTTCAAGAATTATAGTAGCAGATAACTAAATCTGAAGATCTGGATTCTGGTTTCTGATGCTCTTTTTTTTCTGAGTTAGTACTGTTTTGACAATTTATATTGATCATTAATATAAGAAGTTTGCTGTAGATTAATTTCCAAATAACTGTAAATGTTGTTATATTCACTCTATTTTTTCAGCCTTTTGAGAGCTATAGCCTATGTTGTACAGACTGGACCACATTTTGGACTCTTTATGGATCTGCAACTCACTAAGAGTTTGGGGAAAAAAAGAAAACTAAGATCAACCTTGTAACCACCTGAACATTTAGAATTGTAAGGAGGGAAATATAATTTACAGCTGCATTAAAACCACCTCCTTGCAAATTTGACTTCCAATAGCAAGACAAACAAAGCTTCCTAACATATCTTTTAATTTTATTGTGTAAATGCTATTAGGTGTGTGATCTGTTGGAAAAGTTTACAGAAGAAAGTAGGGTGGGCAGTTACCTTTGGTCTCAAGTGCTTCCCTCTGGGTGAAGGGACCCTCCTGGAGAGAGACAAAATTTGCTTATCCTCAAAGGTCAATGAAGATCAGTGTAAAAACCTTTCTGAGCCCTCCAGGAAAGTTCTGTTTGTGTTGCCAATGTTGGAGAGCAGAAGACAGATGAAGGCATGTGCCAGCAAATGAAGAGTTTGTGTGGGCATAACAGTGACTGATCTGGTGTACAATCATTCCTACAAAAGAGGAAAATAAAACCCTTCCTTGATACATCTCATAATTAGAAGCATGGACTCCTTTTTACTGCAAACATTAGCAAGGATAATTAAATAGTCTTTTTTTTCTACCATCATTCCTCCTGCATAAGTAAAATTAAACATTAGGGTTCAGATGCAGAAGTGTTTGTCTCATTATTAGAAAAGACTGTAGGCACAAAGCTGATAGCTTATTAACACATTGTCCTGTTGGTTTCATTGTGGTACTTCTACAGGAGGGGATATGTATGATCAAAGCAAAGGAAACTTACTCTGAGTTAGTTATGTTCTTTGAAAGAAGATGCTGTGCTTCCAACAGAATTTTGTGGCAACAAGAAAAGCTACTTTTGAAAGTGTGTGGCACAGGGTAGTAAGAGAAGTTATCTTTCTCAATTTGCCATTAAAATCCTTTTAATATTTGTAAACACAAGAAAGATAACACAGTTAAGCATTGGATGTTGTTGACTGGAACAAAAAATCTCAGTTAAATTTAAGTTACTGAACACAAACCTTAAGAATAAATCTACCTGCAGATGACAGTTTAAAGGAATCCACTTTTCCTAAACTTCAGAAAGTGTCAGTAATATTTTAACAAACTTAGAGTGCATGGTGACATGTGGTATAACCATAGATTAACCCATCAGACTTTAGGATTGAAAGATTTATTATGCTTTTTTTATATTGAGCTGAACCAGGAAGAGAACACTGTTGCCATGACTGTTGGACTTTTTATACTAATCCTGATTTAGAAGGGATTGTATTCCTTACGTACTTTTATGGTGCTTTTTTTTCCTAATTACAAGTACATGCTTAAATAATCTGAATTAACACACTGAACTTTTCTAAATACAGGCTGATGTCATTTCATCCCTGGAAGGTAAACTAGGTTCAATCCATAAACTAATATGTGTAGGCACAGATTCAGCATGTATTAAACAAATCTGTGTGTGCCCCTTTGTATATAACTGGGTTCTTAGCAATGAAGGTTGTAACTCCAAATCTTTCCTAGTTTGTGATTGGTATAACTTTAAAAGGTTCAGCCTAGAGCAGACTCTGATTTTTTTGTATTTTAAATAAGTTGTACATTTATTTCCACATATTTCTTCAAAGCATCTGTAACTTCAAGTATTTTTTTCTTAAGGAACTAGATGACAAACGAGCTATGACAAGGCTTTGTTGGAAGAGCGCATCTCTAAACTAATGTTTCAGAATGTTGATTCCATTCTGCTGTGGTGTGCTGTTCTTGAAACATGGATCTTAAATTATTCTGGTTAAACAAGAGGTGATAAAGCATGTATTCATTTATTCAGCAAATGCGACTGGTATTGAAAATACAGTTAGCTGACTAGGATCAGACTAATTCAAAAACAGCAAGCAAAACACCAAACAATCCTAAAATGAGGGAACCTTAACATCAATTTAATGTTCATCAGGGTAGGTAGATAGAACTGTTAGGAAGAAAATATTTTTCTGAGTTTGGAAAAAATTAATTTGGGAAAGCAAAGAAAATTGTGTATCATTATGATTCTTTGTGGCAGAAGGCACAGGATGAATGCTGGAGAAGAGGATGAGGAAAGAGATTTTCTCTATTGCTTGTAATGGCCTTTAGAAATCTACTGGGAACAATTTTGTTTTCTTAAACTAACTGCTCTAAACTGCCTGATTGCAATCCTGACCTATCATCATAGCAGCAGATAATGTCATAACACAGATCCATCACAATTTATTACCTAAATATATTACATATCTTTTTTTTTTTTCTCTTTTCTCTCGGTGTCCTCCAGCAGTCTGAAGCTGCTTTTGATGACAGTTCTGGAAAATGAAAAAGTCGTGGAATGTGTGGGAACCAAGAGCCTGGGACACTACTAAACTGTCATAACTTGAAAACTGTGTCATCCATGAAATAACACATGCCACAGTTTATATTGTACTGTTTAGATTAGAACATAAACCGTAGCACATGGAAACTTTTCCACATGAGCTGTGTGCCAGTGCCTAGGATTAGAGCTTGAGGCTCAGGTCTCTTAAGTTTGGGACTAGGAACCTCAAAATACCACTCAGACATCGCCTATCCCTCCTCCACATTATATAGGTGAACAGACTTTTTTACACTGAGGTTTTCCTGTTGCCTGAAGCTTAATGTCTGTATAATCCAGAAACTGGGTAGTCCGCAGTGCTAAAGTGTTGATTTTATTTTAATTATTTCTGTGGTTTTTGACTAAATAAATTGAGTTTGAAGACTGTGGAGTTCTGGAAGTCAGAGTCTATAAATACTATAGTGTGGATATAATGACATAACTGTTAATCGCTATATATTATTAGCAGGGAACTCCAGTGGCAACTTGAACAGAAGTTAGAATCATAGAATCATAGAATGATTTGGGTTGGAAAGGACCTTAGAGATCATCAAGTTCCAACCCCCTGCCATGGGCAGGGACACCTCCCACTAGCCCAGGCTGCTCAAAGCCTCATCCAGCCTGGCCTTGAACACCTCCAGGGATGGGGCATCCACAGCTTCTCTGGACAACCTGAAGTTGAAGCAAAAAAAATTTGTTTTGTATTCTTCTCACTAGCCACTGTTTTATTTGTGACTTTGGATAGGCCTCAAAGGCCCAATGAGTTATAAAATGTAGATTAGAGCACTCCTCCACTTTTGAGAAACTCTGTGAAGCCATGTGTATCAAAAGCACAGAAAAATTTTAAGTAGTTTAGAAGGTAACACCCAGGTCAGCATTGTGCATCATGCATTCTTACATGTTTAGAAGGCAGACTGATCTTAACTACTTGAAATTTTCATTGTCAGGCCTCAGGATGAAGTTTTCACCAGATGATTATGGCAGAAATTGCCCAACTATTTCTCATTCGCTGATTGAGAATTAGAATCATGTGGAGATCAGAAATTACCTTCAGGAAAGAATTTTGAGGCATTAAAATGGGTAACACTGGGAATCAGAATAATCCCACAGAAATGCTGGTATTGTTTAGGAAGAATAATAAGAAGGGATTATTGTCCTTATGTTTTCTGGTTGAGAAGTTCTCTGTTATCAGATTTCATCAGGAAAGAATGTTTAATGACCGATCATGTCACTTCTTAACCTTCAATTTGGAACTAAATTATTCTTCTGATTTTCTTTATTTTTTCTTTCTTTTCTTTTTTATTTTTTTTCCCCCTATAAGAGATGTTCTCCGGTCCTTTAATCATTTCCCTGGACTTCTCTGAACCTTTTATAATTTTTCATTATCCCTCTTTGAACACATAATTAGACACAATAATCTAGCACTGATGGCTTCAGTGCCCGCACAGATGTAACATAACCTCTTCACTCATACTTGGCATTTTCTTACTGAAACTTTCAAGGACTTTTGTATTCCACAATGAAAACTCATGTTCAAGTAATTATCCATGCTGACCTCTAAGTCACTCAATATTTCTCTCATTCCTTAGAATTCCCAATTCTGAAGAATGACTTACATTCCTTGTTCATAATTATGTCCTTTCCACTTGGCAACGTTGAAACACACATCATTTTCCCACAGTATGTTTATCAAGAAACTGAGTTCATTCTGCATACGTGACATAGTCTTTTTGCTACCTCAGACTCTCTTGATCTCTATGTCATTAGTAAATTTTATAAAAACGCATTTGCATTGTTTTTCCCCAAGTGATTGATTAAAAAGTTTAAATAGTACGTATTCAAGAACTACTATCTACAGGCCAACATTAGAAACATTACCTTATAACAATAATTTTTAACTTTTTTGAAAAAAATATTTAGCTTGTTTTAAACTTTTAAATGTGTAATACTGCCTACCAATTGTGAAAATGTAGAAGTCTAAGTGTATCTACACTGTAAACATGAAGCTTATCATCCAACCACCAGATGTACTCCAAAAATATGATAGTTTAAAAAACATATTTTAAAACCTGTCAATTACATAGACCTATAAACTGTATATATCTCTTTGCTTCCCTTGTAAATCTTTTATATTTCCTATCTTTTGCTATATATTTATGATTATCAGCTCCTTCTCTTTTCTGTCATAATTATTAGTTAATTAATTGGTGCTCTGTTTCCTTCTATGTCTGTTTGAACTAGCATAGCCTTCTTCCTCAGCAGAAATTTTGACATTTTTGTCACTCAGGGAATTCCCAATTATCAGTCACATTTAATTACTTTCTCCCCCTAGACTTTGTTCATAATTGTTATCAACTTTGTGAAGCTAGCCTATAAAATTTAAATGAACTGTAAATATGGTGGAGGCTGGGACTTTGCACTCTCAGACATAATTGACTCATTATTTCTTGCACTGTATCAGTTGTTAGTTTTTGCCCTGAGATCAATGCTTCTTTACACGTGGAGATAAAAAGCCTGCAATTCCTCTATATCAGGCGTCACATTTTTGTTTCAGATGGTGTTTTATAATTTTGCAAATCCTGAAAGTATTGAAGGGCTCACTGCATGTGCCTTCCAACGTGTGTCAGTAAGAATTGAAATCCCTGACAATAATGGATATTTTTCCATCTACATATGATATATTGGTCTTTAAAGGGTTGATCGTTCTATCATCTAGTGTGATTTGATTATCTACAGCTCCACATATAAAGCTTTTTTTATTAACACAGTAACTCCTAATTACTCGTTTATTTGTTTCACAATGTTGGTAACTTAGAAACAGTTAAAGCTATTTTTAACATATTGTACTGTCACTGTCCTTTTTTCCCCACTGACTTCCTAAATAGGTTATAATCATCAATGGAAAGACTCCAGTAATGTGAATCTTATAGCACAATTTCATTTAGGAATTACTGAAATATTACAACCCAAATTCAGTAATTCTGAAGTAGGTCAAACTCGTCTCCGACATGAGCAAGTCTGTTTTCATTTGTTTATTACCTAAATTTCTCACAGTAACATGAAGGAAATAAAATAGTTTCTCATTTGTGTCTAGCTGTGACGTGGTTATACAGGACCCTGACTTCATGGTTTAGAGTTAAGTGTATATTTTTTTCACCTTTTCACTTCCCTCTTATGTTTATCCCTCCTGACTACTTTAGCCATACTATTCATGGAAGATTGATTCCAGGAAGCTCTAACAAGGGCACATCCATCTTTTGCTGTACAAGAAGGTTATAACTTCTTCTGACCCCTGACTGCTTTTGCTCATGACATGGGATGAATCTCTGGGAAATGCTTTAATGTTCTTTTCCTTCAACGCCCCTTAGAGATCTCCAGAGTCTTTTACAATTACTCATATATAGTGCCATCAGTTACAGCCATGATCATGCTCTTAGGACCACTTTGAACTACAAGACCTTTTCCTGACTACCTATGAAGCAAACGGGAATACTTCCAGTCTTGCAATTGCTTCTTCTGTCTTGACTCCAAGGGGAAAGCACAACATCCTTTTGTTGACTTGC
The DNA here is from genome assembly GCF_000699245.1 of Pterocles gutturalis. Lineage (NCBI taxonomy): Eukaryota > Metazoa > Chordata > Aves > Pterocliformes > Pteroclidae > Pterocles > Pterocles gutturalis. The sequence continues at coordinate 1,995 of NW_010136257.1, read as the reverse complement.
TCATCACAGTAGGCTTATTATTTTCTTTGTAGGACAAAACACCAATGTTGGATGTTTTCTTTCCTTGGATCACTGAAGACCTTCCTATGTCCTTCAAAAGCAGCTTTATTCCTGTTGGTAAACCCCAAATTCCAGCAGTGGTGAATGCCTACAAAGATCTACCTTCGAGGTAAAATGCAGTGCGTTGTTCGAATAGTGCGTTTTAATGAAGCCCAGGGACACAAGTTTAACAGTGAAAAAGTAACTATTAATTGATCAATGTTTATTCTGAGCAATAAATGAGATGTGTTCTGTGATAAAAATAAAAATTGAAAGGAAATCCATGCATAAGTATTTATGAGTACAATTCAGGTAAATATTGATTATGCTAAAGACTGACATATATATACATGAATAGGCCGTAAACTGAAGGATCAAATTAAGATTATATTATTTTTGAAAATTTAAAATCTGTATTCCCTAGTTTAACAATACCAGTGTTACTAAAACGTAGATTTTACATTGTTATTAAATATTAAATGTGGTCATTAAAAATAGTTGTAGTTGTTAGCATGGTTTTAATCAAGATCACACTTAGGCATTTTCTTCTAGAATCATTCTTTGTTTCTGGGGACTGAGTCAAAACTTTGAAAAGTGCAAACTACCTTGGGATCATTAGCAAAAAAAAAAAAAAAAAGGAGAAATTAAATATTTTCACACATGAACAATTCTCTATAGACTTCAAAACTCCCTTCCACCATCTAGATCCTCTAAGGCCTAGCATTTCATATCATTTTCTTTCATTTTATATGGCTAAACCAGTGCATTACACTAGAGAATTCTCTGTGATTTATCATCGCTGGTTTAATCAGGGAACTGCTCTTTCAGATAAGCTGTTTGCCTGAAATGCTGTCCCTGCTGGACTATTTAGTTAGACTGGAAACACAGTGGCTGATTCTGTGGCCCTTTTCAGGATGAAAACCTGTTAATTTATTCTTTCTTTTTCCTTGTAAGTCCTTTATTAATTTCTCTGTCTGCTTCTCAGATTGCTACCACGCTTAACATCTTTTCCTAGAAGAAGGCTTAATTAGCTGATGAGCTAAAGAGCTGAATAGATGCCTAAACACTCAAGTATTATATGTTATTCTAACCTTATAAAATTTTACAGTCAGTTCCACAATGCTCTCTAAAAGTAGGTTTGCCATGTCCAGTCTTGCCTGAAGTACGATGCACGTATTGAAACTTAAGGTTACAGGCTTTGGAACTTTAATTTTGTTCTGTAGATAAGGAAACATTTTGTATTTTTGGCTACCCAGATCTTGGGTAGAGAAGGGAATTGGGAGTGTGGCTGCATACTCAAGACATTTTTATCAATGTCATGTTTTTCGTGGTGTGACAACTGCACCTTAAGTATACTGGAGGAAGATCAGTAGAAGGACATTTGTAAGATGCCTTCATCAGTCATGGATAACTAAATGCCTGTGTATCTTTGTGGATGGTCACAATCCCGTTATGTGTGCTACTGCTGACTGCTTCAAAAATATCAGGCCTTCTAAACGGGGCCACAATGTTTTTCCATCTTGGTGTATGCCCTGCCCTCTTATTAGCCAACATCTGATTATGTATTGACTTTGTTAACAACTTTGTTGGTTTATGTTGTTTTTCCTTATGTCCAAATTTAATCTGCTGATACATACTCACTAAAGTCTTTTATTGAACATATTCCTGGTTTTCTTTTCCCTCAAATCAATACAAAATTTGTTAAATTGACCATATAGTCTTATTTCTTTTTAATTAAAAAATACATTACAGGAACAATTTTCTACTTTACTCCTGTAAGTTATTGCAAAATTTCATTTAAATGGCTAAACGAACTCTGTCCCTAAAATGTTTCTTTAAGTAGACAAGATTAACGATTGGGGATTTAAATGGTGTAAAGGACAACTTTGAAATTTTCCCTTGTGAGCTTCATCTTGGTTCTGAAGGCTGACTCAGTGGTGGGTTGGCCCTTGGCTC
>NW_010136256.1:37172-82373 GCF_000699245.1 Pterocles gutturalis | reverse complement strand
CAGATCGCTTTTATTCTGAAAAGACAAGGCTCCGAAGTGAATTTCTGTCTTTTATCAAAGACATTGGCCCAAATGGCTTTCCCCCCCCTCTTATTCTCTCCTCTCTATACCAAGGTTTACTTTTACAGAGTTCCCCCAGTCTCGCATGATACTCCCAGCAAGAGTCAGTATCGCAGAACCGCTATGTTGCATTACTGGCACAAGAGAAGACGACTTCGATAACAATTTATCATTTTTTAAGAAGGTCTTGTTAAATTATAAGTGTCCTAGTGCAGACTAAGCAATTCTTACTTCTATTTTGCCATTGTTTGATCTTGCAGAAACTACAATTGGGGTATTTCTCATCCTGTTGAGTTTTTGAAAACCGCTCTGAGAACATTTAAGATGTAGCTGGCAATAGTATCAAAGAGGTATAGGAACTCAAGAGTTAACAGAAACAACAAAACCAAAATCAGAATCTGAAGAAATACTTAAAAGCAAAGATTCTGGCACTTGGACAGGTGTTTCTTAAGGAAAAAAAAAATTGTTTTAAAAATATTAATAGAAAACCAAACCCCTAAACTTAACTTGAGGCTCTTTTCCACATAGACATATCTAGTTCCCCAAGTGCCTGGATAATGAGCTATATTTAGGGAACCCTTTGGTTTCTGGTTTTACTCATTGTCACTGTCCAGTTATTGTACAGTATAGGATGAGTGGTGGAAACAGATGATGAGAAAAGCAACTTGCATGAAAAAGCACAAATGTGATATGCATTTGATTTGGACCTTTCAAAATAACTTTTTTAAAGATTCTCTTTCAAATAATCAGTTGCCTGTGACGTGCATTTGTTCCTATGATTTCTTTCAGACCACCGTAAGAGCTAGCACTGTTGCAGTGGTTCCTAAGAACACACAGTTGCTCACTTCTGAGAAGCAAGTTCCCTAACAATAATCAGTACTGTGAAAGTTCAAGCTTATTTTTCTTCCTGAACTCATATTCCCTTGGGCTTCATTAGATTAGCAATATTCAAGACAGTGATGCCATCATGCCAAGGTTATTTAGATTTTCATATCAAACTCTTTCATTCCAGCTTTTCATCCCCAATATCAGCCCCTGATTTCCAGGGACAGCTTATCTGAAGAGGAACCAAATGAAAGGCCTTTGAGACTCAGTGCCTTCCCCGGCCTCCCTGCTGGGGCTGGGCTGGTCCATCTCAAAGGCTATGAGATGCACTGTACACTGCCAAGAGGATAACACAGAAACCTTTTCCCCTTTATTTCCAAGGACAAACAGATGGCAAAAAAATTTTTATATTTGTGTTTTCCCTATTGGAACATTCTTCTGCCTGAATTTCTTGATATTCTTAAAAAAAAAAAAAAAAAAAAAAAAAAGAAAAAAGAATAAGAAGAAAAAATTAAAGAAAAAAGGCAGCAGCAGCAAGGAATGCTTCACTCCAGAACTAGGAAGAGCTGTTCTCAGGAACAAGGAAGAAGAAAGCCATACCTAGACGATTACGCTCAAGAGATACCATCCACAAATCTGATCCTGAAATGAGACTCTTCAGAAAACTCATCATATTGAAAAGCAATTTATTTCTCTCCAGAAAACATGGTATTTGTCACCTTAATTACTTATTTCTAAATACTGGACTTGCAGTGAGTAGAAGCTATGTACCCATGAATTTTCTGACAGCAAAACACGCTGATTATACTGCACTGCATGCAGAGAAAATGCTAATTAGGACTTTTGCAAATGAAAAGCACCATGCTCTCAACACGCTCTTCATTTTTACTTGTCTTCCAGAGGAAAACAACAAAGAAAATTAAGCTTCATCTCACGCTCACCCTGGATATAAAACTAGTTCTTTCAGAAAGGCATTTACCAAATCCTTTGACCCAGAATTCCCAGGCCTAATAAGTGAAGGAATTTTTGGATGTGCTGCAGCTCCAGCACTGGTACTGTAACCGAGCAGTTTGCTGAAAATTTCTGTAGTCACGTAGAGTTGTGCTCCGCCGAGCCAGCTCTGGCAGCAGCGTACTGAAGGCTCTGACAGGCCTTTCAAAAGCAGCCCCTAAGAAAAGGGCAAAGTGAAAATCATAGAGTACAGCACCTCCTTTCTTAGGGATGGTTGTGTCGTCAGTCCATGAAGCTCTGAGGCTGAAGTAAAACAAGCCACTGATGAGGGAGAATGGTGTATAAAATAAGCCCAGCATGTAATCAGCGCCTGCTGGAGGTGCTAGTTCACTGATTTCAAATGCTGCAGGTGGGGAAATCAGGAAAATTGACTTGTTTAGCTACGTAATCTTTAACCCTTCATCAAATACATACATTGATCTACTGTTATTTACTTACTTACACCCTGATAGTGATATGCCAGGAACATTCCTGAAAAATATTTCACTTGCAGAAAAACCATGTAGCTGCCTGCTTACATGGCGTACAGAAACTGTCAGCCTGTTTCTCCGAGTCTCTCATGACTCCAGGGTGAAACACTTCAATAGCCACACACAAAAACTTCATGCTAGTGATTCGCACATTGTGGAGCTCACAAATGTCACAAGAACAAGACATTGCGGTTCCCACATCAATTCAATGACACTCCCTGTGCACAGCACGTTAAAAAGTGGGGATCATACAAGGAATACATATGAGGTGCACAAACCCAAGATTTTGTGCAACTGAAATAGTTCCTGGGAGGCTTAAAGGCCTTGCTGCTCGCAGAATACAACAGCACACAAAGCTCCTGTACATTGGGTCCCTTTCTTCATACTGGAAATCAAATAGTCTCAGCATGCAAGCCGCTGGGAAAATTTCCTAGGTTGCTCATGCAAAGAATAAGGAAGAATTTCATGTTCAAGCCTCTGGCAAACCAGATCTCTCTTCCTGGGTCTCTTACACTTTTCTGGGTACCACTTCAGCAAGCATCCCTTCCCACCGGGGAAAATGGAAGAGCTGTGTTCACACAGAGCTCTCGGGCTCTGCTGCACCGCTGTGACACCCAGGCATGTTGGTGAGATGCTCTGCAGAGATGCCCAGAGAATCAGGGACAGGAAATCAAGCTCTTTTTTCTCCCCCTCTTTACTCAAAGGGAAACTCTGCTGCCTAGAAACGTGCCAGTAACTCAAAACAAAGTTATTTTGCTTCATACAGCTCTCAGATTTATGCAGCTCCTCCACAGATGAATTGTCACTTGATACTATCCTTCCTTTTCTGTTATTAAGCCTCTAAGCTGCCAAAGTTTCATGAAGTAGAATAGCAAGAAATAAGAAATTTGCTGTTTCTTAATGCTGAATATCTTTTCTGAACGTCTGTTCTCGAAGCTCATACAATCATTAGTCGATCAATTTGTTACAGAAGCCGACAAATATGCCACAAATATCTGCAAAGCTTAAATATTTAAATTTCTGGATCATTTGAAACAGCTCTGGTAATACATCACTCCAGAAGGCTCACATTAAGATTTAGATATGAGGAAACAAAATATTTTCAGATACCAGCTGAAAGCTGACAGAGTCCAACTCAAAATATCCAGAACAAATCCTGTGCAGACTATGAAAGAAATTGTGCAGAACAAAATATACATACATATATATATAAAATATGTCAGTTTTTCTTTTTATAAGGGACATAAGCAACTTTTTCACATTAGCCCTTACTCTTTATGGCACTGGGCTTTTCTCTCATCTCACAAGGGTGTAACTTTCAAACTGAACCCACAGAATCCAAGTGCAGTCTAAAATCCGGGGGAAACAAATGGATCTGTCTGGTGGGAACCTACATACAATTGAAATGTAACAAAATCAAAAGTCCAGATAACAATGTTCCAGAGCAGGTGAGAAGCAGAAGACTGGTTCTTTGAGGGCAAACTTACCTTGTTGATGGGAACAGGAACTTACTGAGCAGAATGCAAGAAAAGAGTAGCCTGACTAGAAAATACTAATTGCTTGACAGGACACTGGATGGGTTCATATTCATTGGTACATTCCACTTTACGGGTCATTCAAAGGCAAACTTGCTCAACAGGTTCATGAGGACACATTCAGTAACAAGAAGGCTTCTATTACCTTTCATTTTACTTGAAAATAATAGCCTTAATTCTGTTTAATTACAGCTCCAGAACAGGCTTATTTGACCTAGATTTTACCTGCTTCTTCAATAATTATTTAACCCTAGGAAAAATTCACTGGTTTACTTGATATAATCTGGAAATTTCTTTTATGTCTCTCTATGATTGTTTTACTCTAGAGTTTTTAAACATAATAACCATTATTTCATTCAGTAGTTAAAAAGTAGCATTTTTACACCCCCATCTGATAACTCCCAGATATTATTTCACCCCAGTTCTCAAAATTCAAAAGGACATACCACATGCAAGTACATTTATTTCCAAATAGCTTTTTATAAAGATAGTTCTGTAAAAAAGTTTATAGTATTCTCAAGACTATCTTTTGAATTAGTGTAGATGTCCAAGCACAGAGGTTTTATAAAAGTGAATGGGACAAAGAGGAAAGTCTCAAAATCTCTGATAACTTACACCTTAAAAATTTTTTTGTAAATGAATGTAGAATATAAGCTATTACAAAACTATTGTTTGAAATGCAAAGAAGTGCAACCAAGGGTTCCAATACCAGCCTGCATCTCCCTGCTGCAGGCTTAAGAAAGTGTTACAGAACACATACTAATGGGAGCCAGTGCCACAGAACTTAACACACGTACCGCACGTATCAAACTTTACGGCTCATGAGGCCATGCAGCCATACCAGTGGCCATTTTAGTGGACATTAAATCACATGGTCTCATTTTATTGAAAATAGTTTTAAACAAGGAAATATTCACATGTTTTTATCTTCCCATAGCAACTTAAAATGATTCAAGCACTGCAGTTTCTAGAAAGCATGTCTATTCAGTGCAACTAAACCTATTCCCATTCCACATGTTAAAACTCAGCCACTTCTTCTATCTAATTCTTTCTCACTGAGAACCTCCCATGAAAAAAATTCCACTGGAAGGAAAAACATTGTAATAAAATCTGCTGTTTTCACAAAGATTTATCTAGCCTGGAATAAAGATCTCAGCAATAGCCGCTCCTGGAAGCATTATCCCAGAGAATGGTAAATCACAAACCAGCTATATGATGTTCTTGCTAAAAGAAGTTTGCAGAGAAGTGGTGGGGGAAGCTGACATTGTTTCCTGCATTGTCCTACCACACAAAGAAACAGTGTTCCAGTCAACCCCGGAGTCATGACTGAATTGTGTCCAGCGTTGCTACGCTGCGCTAAAGAGCAAGCCTGTATCACAACACAGGGTGTGTGTATGTGTGTGTTTTTAGGAAGTTATAATAAGGCATACGCTTTGCTTTCAGAAGATCATACACTGGAAAATAATGGAAGATTAATAACAGAGCCTCTAATTTGAATAAGGTTAACCAGAGCAGTCTCCACTCATGTTCTGTTCAAGCAAGGTTAAAAACACACAATGTGGGAAAAAGTCACATCCTCAATCCATATCATCTCCAAAGGAAGAGTTTTATCAAAACAACTGACAATTTGAGAGGAGGGGACTCTGCCCCAACTTAATCAAAGGAAGTCTGTGACTTTGATGCACTCTTTAATGTGCAACTGTGAGAATAAAAGATGCAAGGTGCCCATTTGATATGCAGTGTTAACAGGGCTAAGCATTTTTTTCTAAATTGAGCGATCAAAGTAAAATCTCAGTTACTGCAATGACTCATATGACAGTACTCTCTGAAGTTTATACATGTGCTTTTATCAAAACGCTGAGCAATGGAAAACATGAATGACATTTTGACACAATCAGTATTGTTCACTCAAAGCAGTATCAAACTGCCAGGGAAAGTCAGATGTTTTCACCACAATCCAAGGTTATAAAAAGCTGACAGAGAGATGGTTTGCCCATGTGTGTGCACAACCACACCTTCCCCCCTCCCCTTCATGCTCCTCTGAGAATTAATACAGTGTTTGAAGCTAGAATTGAATTTTAAAGTTGGAAATCCTGGAAGAGAGTGAACTATCCCCTGTCAAACAGAAAAATCCAGCTATTTGGTCAATGCCTTTACTGGCTCTGCACTGTAAGTAAAGTTACGTGATGTACAGCTGATACAGAAGAGAGGCAATTTCTGTTATTTCAAACCTAAAATGAACATCTCTATTACTACAGTACCTGAGCGGATCAGTTGAGATGCTGCTTCGTGTTTCCAGGGAGGTCCTGAGATGACAGCAAAAGAATAAAATTACAAAGTGTTAAAACTATTAAAAAATACTGTGTCCTTAAATGTCAAACGCTTAATGACTTTTCACATTCCTCCTTTTTATTGACATTTTATTATACTTAGCATGCCATTAAACATGGATGTGGGAAAAAAACCAAACCCAAACAAAAAAACCCAACAGCCATTTCCTATGCACTAAAGAAAGAGGAATTACAGAAGCAGTTTTCTGAACTAGTCCTACTGTGATCAATTTTCAGTATTCTAAAAGCACTCTACCCTCCTGTATTTGTTCTACGTGAATGACCATACTTTCTTGTATGAATGACACCAGATCTACCGTATGCAGTAAGAATTTCCAGAACCTGTCTTCTACTTTCAATCTTGCACTGTATGTACTTAGCAGTAAAATCTCAGCTCAATTCACCTGTATCAATGCAGAACCTCAGAAGATAGCAGGATACACAAGTATCCTGCCTTAGGAGGCACCGGAAACCCTTGAAAAGTTCAGGCAGCGCAGCCATCCTTCTCGGAGGTGCCAGCTTGCTCCACAACAGACACATCTGCATTCCTCTCCGATCACGTTTGCTGGAATTTGTCCCTGAGCATTAACCACCTCTCAGCAAATCCTGAAGTTGAAGCAGATGCTTAGTTCAGGTGTGTATGTAATTTCAAGATTCAAAAAGTGTCCTCACCAGAAGGCTTACTGGCAAAGAGCAGCACCGGAATAGGGCAGTGTGTGTAAACCAAATCATGAGCACAGGAGAACAGCACTGTGCAGCTCACGAGTGCACATTCCTGCCCACGTTGCTCTCATCCTCAGTATGTCCACTAAGCAAAAATAGCACAGCTGCACAGAACAGGGAGCTGGGCAAAATTCTGCAAGGGCCTCATTACGTTCCGTTCTTATATTCTCCCCTCTTGCTGGCTTTTCTCACACTGGGCATCAGTTTAATTTATTCATGAACAAAACAGTCATACTTGAATTCTGTGCCTTTGTGTTCTCTACCCAAAAAGACAACTACAGAGTCTTCCTGAAGAACTGTTGCAGCAGAAAGTTTAGTTAAGATACTGAAAAGACAGAGGTAGTTACAACTGTACTTACATTTAAACAATATTTTAATGTGTGGTGTGCTGTTACTAATCAGACTTGCTCTCAGTGTGAATGACTTCAGGTTTAATACAAACACATACACAATCTAGCTTTAAATTTTTAAGGTGAAAACAGTTTTTCCACAAGCTATAATAAAACATTAGCCAAAGCCTCTTCATCAACAGTCCATCAACATCACATTAGAAATTTTTAAATGGTTATTTGTCCTTATCCATTTACACCCCTTACACAAACTGCCATAGATCAATCTTTGCTCGCATAGTCATGAATGTGTATGGTCTACGGAGGTTCATAAAATTAAGCATTAGAATTACCTTATTTATATTTACAGTGGGTATTTGTAAATTAATTGCAAATCTTTACTTTTAATCCCAAGATTACTAGTATGTTTACAAAAACAAACAGGGTTGTGTGAAAGGAGGCGGCCATCAATGCGGCATATGCACGCACTAGGTCTACAGGAATGGCAACAAACTGTATTGTCCAAACAGCTTTTAACTAAAGCACTAAAGCTTTAAAATAGCTTTTAGGGGCTGATTCCACCCTGTAATTTGTTTGCTTCCAGAGTTCAAGATTTGTGAATAGCGATGAATTTTGAGGGGGTGGCTTACATGTGTTGGCTTTGTGGCTTGTTGTTAGCTTAACAATTGAAAAGGGTGAACTTAATTTACTTATAATTAAGTTTACTGCTTAACGCAGTGTGCTGTGGAAGTGCCAACCTGCTCACTCAGCATGACTTTTTGTCTAGCTTTTAACACAGATTAAAAAAAAAAAAAAATCTTCTCTTAACACTTTTGTCCCTTCTTACTATAAATAAATATTGAACAGACGCCGTCTTTGTGCAGTGACAATATGTTGTGCATAAAGAGGAGATGGTAATGAGACACCAGGCGCACTGATTAGCCTCCACCCTGGCACAACCTTGAGTGTGGTGCCGAATGACACTGAGCACGTTGTGACCTCAGGGACTCCTTACACAATCACAAGTAGGAGGATCACAGCTTCATTAAAAATTCCCTTGTTTTCTTTCTGAAGACACACACCTAAGGTAGGCTCCCCAAGGACCAAAAGCTTCAGTCAGGAGATGCATCTGTTTTCAAACAGAACGGAAAAAAACACAGTTCCCACAGCAAAAATCCCCATTTTGGGGCTGTCCTGAAACACAGCTGAAAGGTTCTGGTTTTCCTGAGGTAGTTTTCTAGAAATGTCCCTGCTTCTGCTGGCAGTTCAGCATGCTATTAGTAAGAGTGTTTATGGATTTGGTAACCGCAGTCAAAAACCCCAAAACGCAAAAAGCCACAGATTTAATCCATTTGGTAGCTGGCAACAGAGCCGCGCTAGCTGCCAACGTGCCCAGAACCCAGCAGGTCCCACAGCACTGGGGTGGTGGAAGGGCTTCTGAAGCCTCACGGCGTGAAAGCAGCTGTGGGCAGCCTGCACCACAGCGAGATGCCACCGTAGCTTTGGCCCCTGCATTGCACTGCACCCCTGGGGAGCCCTTCCGCTGGGCACGGAGGCAGAGGAGGGAGTCTCTTGTGGTGAAGCCTCTATGTTAGAAACTTCCCAGCCTTGTGCAATTAATTTCTTCAATCAAATACAGAATCAAAGCAGCCCTACAGAGAAAGGCTTATTACTCGTTTTCTTATGTGAAGATCAGACATGAAAACAGTGTCAAACACAGGAAAAGCTACAGGAGCTGAACTGAAATCTCCCTGCGTGAGAGCCACAAAGAGATCGCTACTGGGGAGCACAACAGAAACCAGGACATACGCTAAGGAGGGTTACATGCCCAGAAAAAGGTATAGTCCAGCCTTTTTACCTAGTCACCCACCCCCAGATTCACCCTGCTCTTGTGGAAAATCTCAGGAGTCGACAGACAACATGAAAAACAAAGTTCAGAGGCCAAGAAAAAAAGCCAGTAGAGGTAAGAGAAATCAAGCTTGAAATACAATGAAATAGATTTCTGGGGTACAGAAAGTTAATTCTTATTGAATTTACAGAATAATTTTAGTATAATCACAAAATCACTCCCCTTCTTTCTTTACATCTAAAATCTCATTTAAATCTTTTGGTTTCTTTCCAATACTGCTCAAAGATGGAAAGTTAATTTAAAACATAAAAATAACCCAAATCCTGAACGCAGTTACCATTAAGCAACAGCAAACAAAATATCTCATTCCACACCAAGTGATTCCAGAAATGTCTCCTTCAGGAAAAATAAAAACATATCTATTTTAGATTACTTCAAAACAAGACTGGTTTGTTTTGTTTCATAACAAATTAACTGGACAGGAAAAAAAATACTGTGCTGCTCCAAAGCAAGCAAGGTCTAACCATCTTACTTGTTTATTCCTAACGGGCACTGACTCAGTGCATTTGTAGTCCACAAAGAAATCTGTACACTATCTAACAATGAAGTTATTAAAAATACACTATTAAAAAAATATAATGGACTTGTCTATGTATGTACAATTTCCACTTTGTACATACACAAGAAATTAACAAAAAACACCCCAACAAACTACTATTAACTGTAGAACTATGCCTAAGAAATTGGGTGAAAATTGAGCTAAAAGACTTATACAACCACTAACCAGAAGAAAACAAAATGCCGAACTATCCTGCATTATCAGGGAAAAATGCTCTAAACAACCTGCAGGCTGTTTTGTATTTTGGGATTGTTTCCATGGAGTTTGCAAGGGTCTTCTAGGTAGGGAGCTGAGGAAATCTGCACCAATTTCACTGATGAGTCAGTTGAATGACATCTCTTTGTCATGAAAATGTTTGTCATTTTAGAGAAAAGCAGAGGAATCATTGCATGAACTGTAACTAAACCTGGCACATAGGGCTATGCCCAGCTGGATTATTTGGCGCTAACAAGGTCAGCATGGAACTTAAAAATGCGTGTAACAATCTCATTCAAGGCTAAAAGAATTATACAAAATATGGATACATGCAACTCCTGAATTACAAACTTGCTTAGAGCTTGCACCTGTTTTCATCAGCTAGCACAGAAATCATAAATACTTCTGCAGGGTATTATGCAGGAGAAAACAAAAATATTACCAAGAAATCATTGGTCTAAAATTCAGACAGTTGCTGTCTCGTTCAGTAGGCTTTAACTAACCACAGACAGAAAGAGTAAATACAATTCTAGTTGAGAGTTCTGTCCTGAAGCCAAAAACAAGGCCATGGGTTATAACACCTGTTAGTCGCGCTGGGTATACATGTTACTGATGAAAGTTGTGTAGCGAGCAAACCTGAGGGTACCGATTCCTAGCAGTTGGGTATTTAGAAGATCATATTCCAAAATGCTTCAGCAGATTCAAGGGAGACATAATTAGCTGCTTGGTACCTTGAGCAATGACCCAAATTCTGCCTTTTTTTTTTTTTTCTTTTTCTCCTTTTTTTTGTGATGAAAGAAACTGTTTTTCATAAATACAAAATCACTCCGATGGAAGATGACTTCTGAAAGTGCATAAGCTGGAGTTCCTTATAACGTATGGATGTAGAGAAGGCAGAGAACGAAGATTTTGAAGAACTGACAATCTTAAATCTTCCTTTCCTCAGCTGCGATAATACGCAAGGAGTACTATTGATCTGGGAGACAACATTACAGACAGAGACCTTAATTTACACTATTGTGTCTCTCAGTATGGAACAGTGACAATGTGAATCATTAAGACATTTTTAAGAGAGAAGTCAATGCGATTACAGTAAGCACCAGTGCAGCAGAACCACAGAGGAGCTATGCTCTTGCTGACTGGATGAACAGAACATAGTCATTGCAGTAGTCCAGCACTGTGTCTGTGCTATAAGCCTTTTACAGAGTATTTGTTACCTCTCTTGATGGAGTGCAAAGTTATGTGGAGGTTCTTACTACACTGAGTGGACAATCTTGTGCGAGTCCCCGCAGTGTGATAGCCCAGTATGGCTGCTGCCCCTTCTCAGGGTCCCATGGGCAACTTCCAGCCCTACAGGGCTGAATAATGCTGAGCTCCATTTCCATCAGTGCAGATGGCTGTAACTGCTTCATTATCTGTTAACCAGAGCATAAATGAGACCACAGCACTACCTGTCTTATTGCTGACAGAGTCTACAAATAACTACGTATCATAAGCAGACATTCTGCAAACAGCAAGAAAAATTTCCAATTTGAGAAAAGCCAAGATGTTCTGGTATGAAAATGCGCAACAGTGGCAGATTAAATAATTGTAGTTGAGGCAAATCCACAGCTAGAGCTGAAATAAAGATTTTTTTAAATATAGCATCTTTTGGTTGGAGAAGTGAAATTCACTTGGAGCATCAGAGTACAAAGATATGCCATCTGCAAATGACAACAACTCACAGTGTGCCTGTGAGGAGAAGAGAGAGCTCCGAGCTCTATCAAACCCTTGGTGCAAGACGCAGCATGGTACTCCATCTTTTCAATGCTGAGGAAAGGAATGCAGAACAACATATTAAATATTTATGACTCTGTGCTAGATATTGCTCAGTGAATAATTGTGGCTTTTCACGGTTTCTTTGTACGAACTAGCAGCACACAGAAGAAGGGGAATCCTGTTCACCGCAGGCTGATGCTGTGATACTCCACACGTTCAGGTACAAAGAAGGATCCAATTATTTATGTTCCAAAGTGCAGCTTCATTAAATGGAAATATTTACCCTTGCTTGAGGATGGTCTGAAACTAGCACTGCTGAACACTTTGGATCCCAGTCTTAGCACTCCGTTTGGTAGGTAAAGCCAAAACATCTAATCATCACAGGTAAAAAGAAGGTACAGAAGGATCACACTCAGACAGAACAACATCCTCCCACAGAACAAAACTGGAAACAATATTCCAGCCATTACATTGGTCATCAAACAGAATAACCCCTTCATATACATGTGAACTTGCTGTAAGTCACTTCTATGAGCACTGATAGGATTCCAGGACATCTAGTTGACACCCAACACGCTTTAGCTACAAGGGAAGGCCATAATCACCACAGTATCAAGCACTGCACAGTGTCATGCCTTCCTCCTAATGCTGTAGTTCAAGGACATATAGAAAGCTGTGTCAGCTTCAGCCTGCTCCCCTGGAACTAGCTGCTCAGGGACCCAGTGCCCAAAGCATACACAACACCCTGAAGTTACTTAACACAGAACTTAACAGAAAAATAGCAAGGTAACATTTGTGTTAATTTTAGCCTTCCATCTCTAAATTCTCTTCCCCACATCATCTCAGCTTGAGTTCCCCCTCGTTAGTGGAGCCTGCCTTTGCCCAGAGATCTGCCAAGCCACCAGGGAGAACACATTCCTGAGGAAACTCAGAAGTGCCCTGAGCCACAGGGACCCAGCAGCGAGCTGCTCTGCATTCACATTCGTTACACAACCCTTCGCTAGATGTCCCAAACAAATGGCCCTGAAGAAACAAGCTGTGGGAAATTCTAATTTTAATATCACAGATCAGAAACTAATTGAGAGATTTGGCTCCTCCCAGAAATTAGGAGGAATCCGACAGATATATGGCTAGAAGCTCTGCTGTAATGTCTTTTCCAGCTGGAGCATCATTTATCAGACATGCAGCTGTGTCCTGCACTAGTGAGCCCACTACGAATGAATCAAGCTATCTTCAAGAACTGAAGGCAGACCCGTACCACAACACGCTTGTCGTACTCCTGTACGTCTGCCTGGGCACTGCTGTGGACCGTCAGAGCCACGGTACTGGCCCGGGTGGATGTTTGCTCTGCTGCAGCATGGCTACACTGACCCACTGCTTCCACCAACTCATTCCTGCCTTGTCCTTCGGTTCTCTGGGGACACACTGCCATCTCCCAACAGGTACGTTATGATGGCAGAAGCTCTGGGGAAGCCTGTAATGCTTCTGGCAGCTACATTCACATGTGGATTCAATTCAGAAAATCTGTCTCACAGTAGCCTGTCTGAGCCGTGGATCTAAAAGTAGCACAGCCCAGCTCCAGAGGTTTCTGTGGGATTGCGTGGGTAAGGAGGACAGAACTAAACATCACTCGACTGATATTAGTCATCGGAACAAAAGCTTACACAAGCAGAAAATATAGCTCAAATTAAACCTTTCTTTTGGATATACTATCCAGTAGCTTTACTGATATAACTGGCACTGTTCACCTATAGAAAGGTGGCATTCAGAAGGAAGAACTAGGAACTTTAAAGAACACAATTGAAATTCGTGCTTCTAATTTTATCATCTGATACTTTGTGCTCCAAATATTTCAGTGAACCACTTAGACAAGAAAGTACTTAAATACGTGTTTAATGCTGCTCTTAGAAATAAAAAGCTTTCCTCACTTGGGGCTTGAATGACTTAGATTCCCGAGCAGAGTTCTGCTGGGTCTGGAGGTTTTGCGCAGCTCTGAGTTGGAAAGCCCCTATTGCCTATCCTCAGCATGCAGCTCGTTCTCCCAGGCCGCTAACAGTTAAAGCTGGATTAAAAAAATCTAAGCAGGTAACTGATTGTTCAGAAAACCAACCAATTGGTAAGAGTTTTCTGTTGGCTTAATTAATTTGAGAAGACTGTGCAGAAGTAAAACAAATTTTATGTACAGAGACAACAGAAGTATATTAAATAAAACCCAGTTTGTCCTTACAAAGTTGGGGCCTGCATTCCTAGAGCAATCTGCAAGAGTGACAACAGGGAGACTTGGAGAAGCTTCCTTTTCAAGAAATGCTCTAATTTAGGTTTTGTAGGAAGACATCGTACGGTGAAAGATGTTATTTGAAAAAGTAATTCTAAAAAAGTCCCACCAGCTAGATTAACTCCAGCAGTAACATCTAAAGGTGAATGGCCCTGAGGATTCAGGCTCCTCACCGCTATCACTTACGGTACAGTTTCACAGGTTAGACCAATCATGCATGCCTTGCATTTAGGCACCCCAGTTTTCCAAAGGAGCTGCAAGTTCCCAGCCCTGAACCCTAAAAAAAAAAAGATCTTTATCAAGGAACCACCCTCATGACACCAAACAGTTTAGAATTTATTATCTGCTGAACATCTAATCAGCATTGTTTTTCAAGGTGGTATCTCGCCAGAGGAACTGACTTCATATTATAGTATTGCAGTGATGTGGTTTTGGGTTTGTCAGAAGTAAAGCCCGTTATTTAAATTACACTTATTCCCAGAGTTACATGAAGATCAGATGTTTATTAACAAGCTTCACTACTATTTGCAGCTCAAATTTAGAACCATGAAACAAAACCAACTCATACATGCAACATGGGAATTGAGGTTTTCCAAAGAAGGAAGAAAAGTGCATTGCTGATAGCAGCAGCCAGATGTATGTAATTCAATTTGAAGACATTAAAGTTTCCAGATCTATGTTTAATCCTCTGTGAGGCAAAGGTCCAGCATGCTAATGTAATCTGAGAAGTGAAGTGTTTGAAAACGTCTTGTTCAACAGTATGGTTGGACAAAACTACTCTCCATTGTAAGTTCTCACTTGTGTCTGCTGTGGCCAGAAGCAGCTACCTTCCCCTTTTCTTGTTTCTGTATCACCTGCAAAGAAAGTGCTGTTTATGAGAGTCACAAACCTGAAAACATTTTCAGATTATGCGTAAGGTTTCTTACTGTGCATTATGCACTTACGGTAACAGAGCTAGGCTAATCGCTATCCTTTTTGTGACTGCTTACCCACACTGTCAGCAAAATCCCATCACTCATAGCAAAAAAGCACAGAAGCTTCAGTATAGACACAAGGGCACTCTGCATAAGTCCCCATACCAGCATCCACCCAGGTACCACAAAAATCTAAATTCTACAAATATCCTTGCATGGCATTTGAGATCACTTGACAAAAAGAACAGAAAACAAAGGCTGTTGAGTAAACCTAAAATGGATGTGTAATTTCAAAAAACTTCATGTGCCCTTTTGCAAGCTATAGTATTACTACTATCCTCCTAAAAGAGGTAGCAACAGCTCCATACAAGAGTGATGCAGCAAAGTGGAAAAAAACCACATTGAATAGAATATGAAAATGAACACATCAAATTGGCTCTATTACATTGTCTTCTAAGAGCTGTGACCTGTGACTTCATCCTTTAAAATATGAAGACTACTTCTGTTGGGTGTATCTCCTTCATGTGTACTTAAGACCATTATAATCGCAGACAGTTCGAAGCCTGAAAGATCTGTTGGCATGCAGTAGGACACGGCTGCACCACAGGAGTGGTTCAGTGACAGACTTCTCTCCACTTTTCATGTTGGTTTATAGACTAATAATTCGTTTCACATCCTCACATCAACAGATTTTAAATCCCCAGTTCAGAATGAGTGCTGTCAGAGCAGTTTGCAGCTTACGTCCCATGTATCACCACAGGCTGCAGGCACCTCCCTGTAGTTTGCATACTGCAAATGCTTACATATGGACAGAAAAAACAAAAGGCTTAAAGAGATGCCTTATTCTCTTGCACAGATCTGCACACAGCATGAGCCACAGGCTGTGCTGCCAGAAGCTGATTTATTATGTACCACGACAAAGCTATTTTTTCCTGTAGCTGTCCAGAAAAATCAGTATTACAATTTAAGAATTCTTATGAATTTCAACCTATTTCAATACATTCACTTGCAATCAATGGTTATTTCTCTGCATGTCAGTAACATTTTTCTGTGATTACCTAGCATTTAACAAGAAGCAGTAGATTACAGGAAAGACACTATAGATCAATGTGCATGACCCTTTTGTTTCCCAGGAAATGTAACAGAATTACACTAGCTGTTAAGTGGATTCAAAGAACTACAATCAATGTGCTGTTTCCCTACTGCTCAGTAAAGCTGCATCAATTACAGTAATTTTATCACTTCTGAAAAAGAAAATTGACAGAGATATCCCCATAAGCAGATTCAATTGTAGTGCACTGTATCAATCCGTCAAGAGGTTATGATGCTTCTTTTAAACACAGGAAACAACCTTTTTATCACTACACATGCACAGTAAGTGTTTTAGTAATTCTCCTCCTTCTTTAGGCTACCAACCTATTGAATTGAAAATGGGGTTAGCTTTTTTAAAAGCATCACTGTTTTCTGTAAGAAAAGGCTTACAAATGTAAGTTAAATAACATGCAACTAGCAAACTACTACAGAACCTGAAAACAAGCACAACTGGAGCTATGTCAGCATGTCTGCGGCAAAACAATAAAGAGAGGGGTTAGTAGTGTGCATGCTGGACACAGGATGGGGAAGCTACAGAGCAGCCTCCTCCATGGAAATGAAACATGATTTTTCAGCTAACTGGCAGTTTACACCTATCAAGTGTGCTGAGTGAACTTACAGAGTCCTACTGACTTTTAAATGTGCTTGAGAAGTTGAGACAGGCGCTTCGCTGGCAGTACCAAAAGGATCCTGCAGGCTGCAGACCCTTCCCCATCCATGCGGGGTTTCACCAAGGACAGCTGCAGGACCACAGCTCACGGCTTCTGCACAGGCCCACTTTGTGGGGGCTCATGTCCAACATTTAGAAATCTCAGCTTTAGGAAGTTATGCAAATACCCGAGTATATAAGTACCAGATTTTAAACGTATCTCTGTTTATACATATTTGTGTGTGTATATATATATGCGCACATACATTTATATAGTACAGTACATATGAAATCAAATTTACTGTAATAATAATTTTCACTACCCTGACTTTTCAGAATAAAAGGAGCCAGTTGAAACCATAATAAGATGACTACATGCTTTACATAACTTCAGAGTTCAAAAGGGATTGCCATATTCATTCCAAGTTCCCAAACAGTACAGAGCAGAACAGTTCAGGGTGCCTTTGTACCCACGGGAACTAGCACAGCTTCCATGTAAACCAAGAAATCAGACTAGGCAGCGCCAGATGCATCTTGGAGGGCCAAAGGTTCTGACTGCCATCTGGATGCAGCTGGCCATGTCTGGAGAACAATCATACTTGGGAAAGGGCTAATGTGCGTATATATTTGTATATACACACACATAATACTGTGAAGTTGTTTTGGAAAAGCCCTCAAAACACAAAGAACATGGAAAGAAAATGTCAAAGTACCTAAGCTTTAAATGAGTCTTCCCCATTCTTCAATTTCACGCTTATTACCCAAAGACCATCATACCATTTAACTGCTCAGTACCATAGAATCAGATGAAACAAACAAATGGCACAAACTTGCACATCTGGCTAAAGCAGGCTCCACTTCATCCTCAGTTCTCACCTCCACAGCTATGTATTTTACCACTCGAAGTTCTGACAGCTAAAGCATCTTACATGGAGACTAATAAAAACTGCCTCCCAAATTTTCCTGTTCGTGGCTAAGCTAACTGTGGACTTGCTCAAGGTGGACTGTTTAGTGGCTGAGACAAGTGCCCAATGAAACATGAAAGCAAAGCTCAGGATTCATTTTGTCAGACAGGCTTCCTGCTGCTCCACTTACACCCTTAAACCTTTTGCCTCCCTTGTTGGTTCTTTGATCATCCTTCAAGTCTTAGATGAGAAATGTTAAATGAGTTGACAATGCCTATTACTGAGTTGTTTTCAGTTTTATTTTAAAAAGCACTAGAATTTTGTTGCCTTGAAGCACTGAAGTAATCTAACCAAGCAGTTTGTGAGAAGAACCACTACTGTTCATGTCTTACTTGGAATCCAGTATGTATTGGCAGCACTAAATTCAATATATTTTCATTGAGTTCTCCAAAAACAATAATAAAAAAAGACCCTTCAATAATAAAGTCTGACTTTAAAGCAGAAGACATGTCTTTGTGGGCTTCTGAAGAGCACCTCAATTTCATGCTGAATGCTAGAGGCACCACCAGCATTCTCGTGGCTTCCATGGCCAGCTGATAGCAGCAGGCACAGCTGAGAGCTCACCCACTAACAAAGGACAAAGCTGAGCAAAATTGCTTTAATCAGACACCTCGTGACCAACAAGCAAACAAACTTGTTTGTCAGAAACATCTGCTGCATCTAAGAGACTGAGCAGTGGGCTAGCTGCCCATTCTCTCCAGTGTCAGAATACATGTCACCCAATTAATGATGCTGCTTGTAGGATTACAAAATACAATTATTTAAGAAACATTTCCTGATCAAGATTAATTATCCGTACTACACCAGCCTCTGGCAAAATCTTGTCATAAAATATCAATTACAACTAATTGAATTCTCCATAAAGATGAATTTAATTGAGGAAGAGAGAAAGATAGATTTCAATAGTATCCCTTTTTCAGGTGTGCAATTCTCCAGTGATTGGCTAGAAAAAAAAAAAAAATCAGAGGTGAATGAAATGTAACAATTTCTTTAGGAAAACCTGCTTACATTAACTGGTCATAATTGGGTTGATTTTTATGCATTTGTTCTATGAATGCATCAGCCAAAGTCACTAAGGGCCAAAGAGCACACAAATAACATTAAAAAAACAAGAAAACCAAATTACTCTAATGGGCATGGAAATAAAAGCACTTGCTTGAAACACTAAATATCAGACAGGGATATATTTTGCATGAAAAATATTGTGTACAAATTTTCACTTGAATATGGAAAGTAAATATAACTGTCAGAAGAAATGGTCTTTGGTTATTTGAAATTTCACCCTCCCACCTTCTTTAGTAAGTACACATAATTATTTTTAAATTTTCTAAACCCTCATCCCCAACTCTAAAAGGAAAAGAGCAACACCGATATTTTACAGAAATGACCAAGGTAAAACATTAATTGCAGATAAAGATGTTAGTTGAGCACAAAGAAGGAAGCCACACTAATTAGGATCTTTGAAAACTCCTACCCTTATTAGCATCTTTATTTAACAGACGCCATCTTTAATGAGTACCCACATGTTTGCTATGCACTTACTATGCAAACCAAATCATATTAGCTGTATAGCTACTCTTTCCTTCTGACCCTGCAGCATTCTGTTGTGAAAAACAAAAAATTCCTCACTCTGAGCAAGTCCCTCCCATCCCCGAGAAGGTCTGCAAAGCCTCTTTGAAGGGTCAGTGAACGAACATCTCTATGTTATGGGCTGGGAACTGAACAGCAGCAGGACTGAGTCATAAAAGGTCAACCAGTAGCAGAGAGCAGGAGGCTAAATTTGACCCAGCCACAGCCAGGAAAACTCTCACTGACCTCATTAGATGCTTCTCCTTGTGGATCCACTCAGTTAAGTTCTTCCTCCTCTTTATTGATCCATTTCTGTCAGCTCATCAGAACCAGTAATCCCCTGATCACAGCTAGGAACTGGCCCCTACCAGCACTGAGCTCACCACCTGGCCCTTTCAGGCCATCCTGCCACGTACCAGGGCCTCCCTTCAGAAAGGCAAAGTGGTCTTCACCAAGCTGGGGGGGAGGGAATTAAACCAAGCTTCTGTTCAGCTGAGTCACATTAAGCTATTACTGCTACAGATGATTCAAACTTCCTGTGCAGCTGGGCTTGCTTACTGATTTCCAGCCCAGCACCGAGCAACTGCTGTGCACATTTTGTGAAGTTAAAAGAAAATGTGAAACATACCTGTGCATGAGCAAAAAAGTTCATCAAGCCAAATAGCCCATAAACACAGGTGTGGTATCCATAATGGAATTATTATAATTAACTCAGCAGAGGTAGAACAGTGAAAATAGAATTTCCACAGCTTTGACAGCAGAAACATCTATCTAGTAGTTTCGAAATGGTTACACACTTTTTTTCTAAATAGCAATTATGAATTTATTTGAAAACCTCCTAGACATCACCTGTGGATTAGTTTATTGCCAAAAATCTACTGGAGACTAGAAGAAGTATCACTGTATGTTCCTCTTGTTCTAATACTCCTTTTGATGTAATCATCAGGCATCTGGCAGTAGGATATATAATCCCCCCCTGTGGCTATTCATCTCGTGTTAAACACATGCACCTTCCCTGGAACATATTCTGCATTAAAATTTGAGAAAGGTAGAGGCAGACCAAACTACACAGGCAAACAATGTATTTATGATAATTATAAAATATAAAAAAAAAAACGTTAACTGCAGGGCATGCTGGCATATATAACCATTTTGCCATTCCACGTGATCAAACAGTTCTCCATCTCCAGTGTTAATAGCATGAAAAAGTAAATATAGATGGCGGCTTCCTCCTCCGTTTTCATCTACAGCTTCGTGGGATAAAATAGGCCATGTTGGTAATGATTGACTTACTGCGAAATCTTTGGAACAGACTGCATCGGAGCTCCCTCTAGCCACCGTTTCAGGAACTATGCAATTACTGTAAAATCTCAAAAAATTCTACCGCCACTCACAGTCTTGGCAACAACCTAAGTCCTTTCACAGATGCTTGTGTAGATATTTTTGAGTTTACGTTTTCTGAGAAATTCCTGCTCCATTTCGGTATTTGAGGTGAAAAAGGACTTAGTGCTGCACTTCCAGAAGGGCAGTTTGGCAAATGGACATTATGCAACGTGAACGTCACCCTTCCGAAATCGTGACTTCAGAGGTTTCAGAGGGGGCTAAGCCTTTTCAGGCAGTGTCTTCTAAACGTCCGTGCTGTGCAGCCACGTCCCCACCTCTTGACAATGACCTCTGAGTCACCTTAAATGCTACTTTAATGCTGCTTCCTTCTGCTCAGCAGATTCTGCCATCCCCAGGCACCTGCTCAAGCAAGGAGCTTCCCTGGCCATAAACTGTATACATAATCTAAATTCGTTATGAATCTTGAGTTCCTTGACATTGTGGCAATCCATATTCAGTTACAGAGCTGGTGGAATGGCTAAGAGAAAAGGTTTAAAAGCTTTATTTCAGTCATGCTTAAGATCTACGACATTTTTCAGGGGATTATTTCTTCCCCTCATGTTATACAATATTTTGCTTCAGCTAGTTAGAGTTATTTTGAAGCCTGCTTTGGGAGATGAGTCTCTAATTTATCACAGTTGAACTGGTTTTTGCTCCATCTAGCGGTGCATAAAAACCTATCCCATTCAAGCACAAAGTGTCCGGACACACTGCTCTGAGCCGGTTTAATGACTTCCCAGAACCAGTTACAGAGAGGAAATAAGATGTGTGCAGAAAGTAACAGCAAGGCAGTAGTTGCTCTGCAAAACTGAAGCCTCACCCACCTATTTTAGGCAAAACCAGCCTCAGGAATGTAAGAGCTGAAAATGTTTGCAAAGGAGAACTCCACATTGCAGAAGAAACCCAAAATACCCTGATCCTAATAGGTGAAAGTGCCTAAAGGAGAAATTCCCGCAGTTCTCCCAAAGCAGCTGTTCTTCCATTGTCTGAGTTTCTGAATGAAAGCATTTGGTCTACAATAATATGAAAAATGCCATTTCTACTCCACCTTCCATACTAGAATGCACAATAAGAGTCTTCACTCTTCGCAGAAACAGTACAAATTTATCTAGGAATTAGGAGAAAGAGGAAATTTTTCCACTTGTACCTTTCTCTGTTTTATAATAATGTGCAGCATTATGTCACCTACTTTTAAACTCTGGTTAACTAAAAGAGAACCCCTATCTATGTTCTAGCACTAATCTTCAGATTCACAGCATGTTTTATTTAGCCAGCCATGATTTATTTAAATAGGAAAATGTTTACTTCTGCATTTCTGACTTTCACTGCATCAGAGAAGGTCAGCTTCTCTCTTTGCTCCATGTAAATGCCATGACTGGATGATACTATGGGTACCAACTCAAATTGTTTCAAATGCCAGCAACTTATGACACTATTTTCCCTTAATTGGAAAACTACTGGGTAGAAAACAACCAATGATAGTGTCCTGTTACAGCTAATAATACTGATCAGTCTTTGACTTCATTTTCTCCTGAGCCATCATTAACTATATCCATGATCAGAATAATCAACTGCCATCTCTTCAAGGCAAAAGGGCTGGCACCTAGAGTCGGTGGCTTTAATTTTCATGTTTAAACAGTAGTCTTTCTTCTTTGTTTTCCTTTACACAAATATATAAAAGATACTTATTGAAAGATTAGACAAACCCTACTCTGTGGCAGAGAATAATTACAGTGCTTCAGTTCAGTACACTGAGTAGAGACAGTTAATGACTGTTTACACTTGGGAGGGAGATAAGCAAGTCAAAATATCAGCACTTCCTACAGTTCCTATCTTTGGGAAGCAACTCTGAGACACTCTTGATTATAGAAGTAAAAGACCAAAACTGCCAGCAACATTCAAACATTTCAATGTTTTCCCCTGCCCAGTAAACACCAAAGCACTTCCAGGGATATGCTGAACTGCAGTAATCTACTACAGCATCTTTGCATACATAATTTTCAAATTTTATGGTGGGAATAAAAGTACTTCATATATACTCTAATGCCAAGTGATTAAGAAACACATGAAACTGAGGAACATTCAACACCAAATAACAGAAGAAGCCATATATTGTTTACAGTCTGCAGTCAGAATAAAGCATGTAGACAAACTGTTACAAAATCATGAATGCAGATTAGCCCACAAGCAAATTCTTCCTTAGGCCTTGGATGCTTCACAGTCACAGCTAAGGCAAGCACAAGAAAACATTTAACAGGAAGGATAATATTGGTAAAATGTTAAGAAGCAGTAGAACAAATCTAACTGAAAAGCAAATAACCTGTATTGGTTTTTATGTGGATTCCTTCAGGGTCATTAAAAAAATCACATTATTCAGGACAGGAATGAGCCTCATGCTACCTTCACAGTTCTTCCCTGATTCTCCTCAAAGCCACATATAACTACAAATATCATCTTTTCATCCTACACCCAACCTCCTCTGTGTTTACATGAGCTCCAGACAGTTGGGAGTAATATTTTAACTTACGATTGCAACAATAGACTTAAGAGCCTTTTTCCCCCCCCCAGTCAGTTTTTCTTTCTTGATAGCTTCAGGCTAGTAAACGCCACTTCACAGAAATTCTGTTTCCTGGTATATCTGCTTGGGCTGTTCAAGTTTGGAATATCCAAACAGTAGAAATCCTCTAGTTATTTTAGAGCCACAGGATGTGTCTGGAAAGATGTTGTCAACAAAGTGCCTTTTGGGCAATGGTAACTTGGACTTTATTCTTCGACACCCATGGACACATTCACATTTCTCCAGTTGCAGTTACAGGGCCATTCAACTATCAGTTCGTTCCTTTGATGACAATCTTGTGCACAGCTTAGAGAAAAATATTTTCATCAATTAGGTAACAGAAGTGCATGATTAATGATCTTGTACTTTTGCTAATGCTTAATAAAAGACTTTTACAAGCACAGGCGAACAAAATTAGAAGACAGACCTCAAAGCAGCTTAGAAATGCAATCACTCAGCTAGAGTATCTGCTGTAAGAACGTAAATGTGCTGGCTCCTCAGAATAATCAAAAAGCAAAGCAAGAATGGTTATTCTCAATATAGTCATGTTCATAAAATGTCATGCTGGTGTTTGCCCGCCCCTGAAACAAACTTCTAGAACTGTTAGCAGTAAAATCAGCCTAAGACAGATTTTAAGAAACAGCTCCCCTCCCACCCCACAACCTCAACATTTGGGGGAGAAGAAATCACATTACTTTGCACCCTTCATACCACATGACCGTGTACATACAGTAACAAAACTCACAATACGCTTAAAGACTTATGGTACTGTTTATTTTAGTTTAAAATAAACTGTGCACTTTATGCATTTGCTTACAGTTTGCATGTGTTTTAAACACCGGACACAAGAAAGAGAGCTGTAGAAAAGCAAGGAGAGGAGATTACCAAGCATTGAAGGCAAAAATTTATGGCTGTGCCATTCTGAATAACTCAAACTTGACATGAATCAGAATCCTATGGCATCCATGCAAGTATCAGTCTCATACACACCAGTAAGAGAGGAGAGTTGGACTATACAGATGGAGCACTGACTGCACACTTAGCGACCCCGAGCTTCTCTGTTATCTTGAAGATGGACTACTAGACCCCGAAGGCGGACAGCAGAACTGGTGCAGAACATTATCTTCCCTGCCAAGGAAGAGGGGGGCAAGAAAGAAAAAAAGACAGAGGAACAGAATCATAGGGAACAGCATTAGAAAAATTAAGCTTGAGAATTTTTTGGTTTTGTTTTTAAACCCACAAGTAGTGTAACTTGTTTGTAAGTACCATCCGATTAACCCATTTCAATCTCAGAGACAGGATTCCAACACAATGAAGAACAACCAAATGAGCCCAGGCCAACACTTAAGAGCTAAACTCTGAGGCAAAAGCTGTTTTGAAAGGGTCAATTTCTGTTTTTCCCATAAGAAAAATGACATTAAGTAGTCATATAAATACCCAGCCTACTGTGGCCATGGCTCCTTTATTTTTAACATGTTTAAAATAAACTTTTCACAGGTATTTTCACTGCCAACATTCCACTGAAAATGCAGAACAGATGCATTCCCCTTCTGCTGGTGATTTACATACAGAAATATTGATTAACAGAGCTGCACTTTACTCCTCCCCCCACCTTCTCTTAAAGTAGAAGGAAGAACTCTGTTTCCATGCAGAGTTGCCAGCATCATGAATGGTGCTACAAACCAGAAGGCACCAGGGCTATTAAAGAAGAAGTTTGGAATACCTACATCTGTAATGCTATAATGTGCTTTATGGCAGGTGGAGGAAAGGATGCTGGCTTAGCAGGAAGCTTGTACGAGCTCACTTCTTTATCAGTAACACAACCACGAGTGGTCATTTCCTTTAAACTAAAGAACAAGGTAAAGGAGGAGGATGGAAAGGAACACAATGAAGGAAGAAAAACAAGAAAATCCAAAAACAAATAGTAAATTTCATGATATTTTGCCAACTCCTGAATATTTTCAAACAGCTTGCTCCATATGAACACAATTCACCATTTTTGCATCACTAGATCACGTAGGCATCAAGTGGAAAATTACAAGTATTACTATAATTGTGCCAGCTTTCCTTTGCCATAGGGTTTGAACACAGATGCCTTACATAAGCTTCTGAACCTCATACTGACTTAGCACAGAGTATTTGATATTTGATTTGGTCAGAGTTCGGACCTGTTTTGTTTTTGTTCATCTGTGTACTGCATCTTTGTTGCAATATGCTGTCTGGTCTGAGCTATGTTGCTTTCACTCCTTTGCTCAATTTGAAAAAAATATCGCCAAGCTTTTAAATCTCTATAGGTTACAAAGGGAGGTGACAGTGCTTAACTGTGCTAAGTTATAGAGTTAGACAATCGCTATTCAGTTAGAAATAAGATTCCTATTCAACATTTTTTTTTTGGGAGAAAATGTCAATAAATAGTCCTACCAATAGTACAAAGGATTTTGAATTACAGCTCCTGCAGCTACAGCTTCACCTGGGATTAACTGACTGGGAAACTACCACAGGACTGAGGAGTCTGCTATGTATTGTGGGATGTCTTTATAGATACTTTTATGAAGGGCACAAGAAATATTTGCTATACGTCTAAGCCTGAGAAACAGTATAGTGCTTATCAGTGGAAAAAGTAAACTGAGAATTGCAAAGAACCAAATTTATCCGTAAATAGATATTTTTCACCTTCCAGAATCTAAGCAAAAAGTTCCCAATTTTCCCTGACTGTGCCTAGTGTACAAGAATTCCCACTATGCTCTTGAAAAAACTATGAAAAACCAAACCACTCTAATACAATCTAGAAGCATCTGTCAGCTGGACATCGTTGTACATTAAGCTTCTGTGTTAACCAGTTTTGGTAACAAAATGGCTACAATGCCTACCAGTGGCTCAGACAAAAAGAAATAGAACAATCAATCCTTCTATCATCTTCCATACAGTGGTTTGTTGCATGTAAGCCAACATTACCTGGTGAAACAAAGATTCCACATTAAAATTTCACATAAGTACAATATTTTCAGAATAATGTTTTTACCTCCCAGAGATGCTGATTAAACATTAAGCAGGCAGAGACTGCAAGAAAATGATGGGATTTCTTTGGTACTATAACATCCTTTGCATTATCTTTTTGTTTTCACAGGTATCACTGGGAAAAAAAAAAAAAAAAGAAAAATCTCTAGCTTCAAGATTTTGAAAATGGTCTTTGGACACGATAAGGGCATCTAATTTAATATTAGAAGGATGGAAGGTAAAGTGGATGGAGAAAGGAATGACTGACAGCCAACATTTAATGCAAATCAGAACAAGGAAATCACAATTATGAATAAACACATCAGATGAAAAGATGTTTAGATACTAGTGGTAAGCAAATCTGTCCGCAGTTGTAGATGCATACATCAGCCTATTACATATCCATACAAAGAATACAGATATGAATAAGACTTTATATTCCCAAGCATGGACACCCTTCTATGTTTCCTATCCTGTGTGGAGCCATTCCTACAGCCATTTCTGCTGTAACACTCATCACACAAAAGCCTGAATAGCTGACAGCATTAGGGCTACAGGGCTTTAAAACCAAAATGAAAACAAACAAAAAACCCCCAAGTTTCAGTTGAGTAGGAAGCCTCCTTCAAGGGTGGGCTGGTGAACTACCCTCAGACTGTAAATGAACCCTCTGTGTTCAGGAGTGGAGTAAACAGCTGAGAACTCAGAGGTCCAAGTGGTATACATCAAGTCAGCAACTACCAGGTGCCCAAAAGCGTGTGTATGTTACGAGGTTATCTAGCACCTACCCAGACAGGCTGAAGCACTAGCTGAAGTTTGTTTACACTGAAGATGTGTTTAGAAAATGCTGGGAACAGACTGTTCTTCGAACAAGAAACAGAGATGATTAAATTTACTTTCTCCGAATGCTATTATATCTCTGGGCTTTGCTTTGCACATATTCTACCTGCAAGGCCACAGCAAGCAAGAGGCTCAGCAACTCAAGTACCAGCCTGCATGGATCCAGGCCCTTCTGGAAGCCTCTCCAGGGCACACCACTGTCTCCTTTACTTTGCCCTTCACACCAGACATAAAACCTATATTCAACTGATCACTAACAAATACAGAGCACCTCATGGAATTTGCAGTTTTTAAGACTCTACTTTGCGAGGCAGGAAGGGAAAGGGAGTCAAAGAAGCCAAGCTACAGATATTACTGGTGTCTTTTTTTTTTTTTTTTAAATTTCCAAACAAAAATAAATCAAAAAGAGCAAACAGGAGGCATACAGGCTAACTGGAACACAGGCAAATAACTAGCTCGATGTACATTGCTTAAGCTTCCTAGGACTTTTCTTGTAACAGGAGAATACAAGATAACTTGTATTATTTCTGTCTATTTTGAACATTGTAAAATGAGCAGGCAAGGGATTACTGCAATAGCTGCAGTTATTAAAAATGCATTATTTCCCTATTAACAATTCAAAACAGATGCCAAAGATCGTCTTGACTAGAAATAAAACTGCTGGAGTGAATAAAACATCCAGCAATTCGCTAACAGCAAATCAGAGACGCTCCAGATCTCACTGTAGTGCATTCATTAATTGCTTCTTTCAGAGCAAATTTAATTTTTAATTCTGGGCTGCAGACTTAATCCCTCTGTGTATTTTCTAAATAAAGCTTCAAAACTGAAGTTAGAATGAAGCATCCGTTTCTGTTAGTTTTGTTTCTAATGATTTCTATTTATAGATTGATAAATGGGAAGACTAAAAGCTAAATTTAATACTATTAAATTAAATGTATGTGGAAATTTAAAGCACAATCTTGTTAGTGTTCTAGTAGCCGATTTTCATTCACAGCAATAGGATTCCCATATACAGGTCATTTACTAAAAGAGGTGCATAATTTGTACTTGACTAAGAGATTATAGGCATAGTGATGTCAAGTTGTAATAATCAGTTTGGATACAACAGTTTCAGAAATTTAACTCATGGGTAAACTGAACAAGTTCGGGAAAACTATAACAGTCTGGTTGTAACACACCACCCATTTGTGTGTAGGAAACTACCTGGGACAGCACTCACATCACTGTATAATTTGAAACTAAATTCTACAGAACAGCCTTGCAGCTCTTCTTTCCTTCCCAAGAACAGAGTGCTTCAGGATCACAGGAAAATTTGTGTTAGAAGGGGCTTCTGGAGGTATCTCTAGGCCAGTCCCCTACTCAAAGCAGGGCTAACTACATCAAGTTGCTCAGGGCTGCGTCTAGTTGAACTGACTATTGCTCTAGACAGAGATACCACCTCCTCTCCTGGCCTCTGTTCCAGCTCGTGGTGAATTCTCCTCTCTCCCCCACCCTGTATCTAACTGGCATTTTCCTTACTGCAATCTGCTTTTGTTGCCTCTTGTCCTGCCCTCTCCTAGAAGAGGCTGGCGGCACTTTTCCATACTCTCCTATTACGGAGTTGAAGACAGCACCAACCTAGAGACTTCTCTTCTCCATGCTCAACAGCCCCATTCTCTCAGCTTCTCCTCACTTGTCATCTGCTCTGGCCCCTAGACACCTTGGTGGCCCTTTGCTGGACTTGCTCCTGTATCCTGACATCTTTCAAAAGCCAGACCACTCCAGAGGAGGTTTCACAAGTGGTGACAGAAGGGAGGCAATGCCTCCCCAGCCTGCTGCCCACTTTTGCCCAGACAGCCCTGTATGTGGTTGGCTGCCTTTGCCCAGACCACTCTGCTGGTTCATTAATATCTTTTGCGAAAGATCCTACATCCAGGTAACTTACGTGCTGGGCTGGGGGCAAGAGGTAAGAGGAGAACGAGGCCGTATCTAATCCCTGAACTCCCTTATTTCATCACTCACAATAAAAAAGGAGGTCAGCACAGAGCACGTGCTGCTGGCAGGCCTTGGCTGGCTAGCCAGGAAAAGGGGCAAGTGGGATGTAGAGCACATTACTTTTCCTGGCAGCCAGTGACCAACCCGTTGATTGCTCCGTTACCGTTAGGTGAATATGGGCAACACTGCGATATTATGAATTGCTGGAAGTCCCCATATCTCCACTGACTGTAGCTGAATTATGGCTATATATGTACACACAGCTGGAGAGTTTGAGACCTAAACTTCCTTGACAGCAAACAAGGCCAATGATGAGCTCCCTCACACACCTCGATCCTTAAACAAAAGCTGAAGGTCTTACGGCATATGTTTGGGCATTACTGGCATCTGTATGCTGTTTTACACATTAGCACTCTAAAAACTGTACATGCTTTACAGATCCAGCCACACTTTGGGCAGTAAAAAATAAATGCCCTAAGACAGAATGACAAAAAAAAAAAAAAAAAAAGGAGAAGTTTAGGATTTTGTAAGTACAAAATTATGCTGCTATAAGTTTTAATTCCAAAAGAAATACTACTGAAAAAAATAACCTACGTGCAACAAGATATTGAAACATTCAAGAAACAAATGGTTTTCCCATCAGCTTCCCTGTAGGAAGATCTTTAACAAGTCCTTAAAATTAAATCAGTATAAACTAAAGACAAAGGAAAAATAAAAGCCTCATCAAAACCAAGTGGGGAATCTAAGTGTTGAGGCCCTGCTCCTTACAGAAGGAATACAAAGTTGTCTTACAACTTGACCAGGGATCCACTACCACCAAATAAAACTAAGAGCTCTGATAGGCGGAAAAAAACCAAACATACAAACAGATGCTGCAACATAAAACAACAAGATGAATCCGAACATGCATGGTTAGAGATAACTAAGAGATGGAAGATTCAAATCAGAAATATGTTTACGCATTTACAGATTTAGGATTCATTGTTTGTTTTTGTCTTCCCTTATTACCAGTGCAAAACGATTTGATTTCTCAGCACCAGACTTCCAATATTTTGATATTAATATTATTCATGAGCTGGCAATTATCACTAAGTTAATAACTAACAGTAAAAGTAAAAATTAAAGACAATTTTTTCATGACATGCACAATTCCTTAACAATTCTCACATTTCTAATTAGCTTAGCTGTCTTTTGATACTTCTATGAGATGACTGTTAAAATAAACACTGGCACTGACAATGAGTTGTACTAAGATGCGTAATTACCGCTCTCCACATTTGATCAGAGAGAACACAGAAAACATAGTAAAAACATTTGTGTTAAATGAAGTATTATTAGCTGGAAAACTTTTTTTTTTTTTTATATTCAGGGCAGACTCTGCTTGGCATCAAGAGCGTGCTCTTACTTCCACCCAAAAAAAAAAGGCAGCGCTGCACCTTCTGTAGGTCCATGCCTTTAATCTTTAGAGTGCTTAACTGACATACTGACATGAAATATTCCGGGGTTAAAAAAAAAAAAAAAGTCTTGCTCAGAACAACTTAGCTATCCTACAACATAAATTATATAAAAATTTCAGTATGTTCCTTATGTGAGACTTAAACCTACAACTAGCCTTCTCCTACCTTTCAGAGTCCCGGGGGATGTGCCTCTTAAAGCACACAAAACTCATTTTACTGCGTAATTCAAGAGTGCCTGAGAGAAGCAAATAGAACTACCCTGTGAGATGTTAAAAATGTTTGATATGTTATTCTAATACTCTTTTTCTTTTAGAACTTAAACTACTATTCCTTTTCTTATGTCAAATCATAACATTAGATCTCTCTTCAAAAATAAAAAGTGGGTGGACCATATCTACTCTTACCTGTACTCTGAGTGTGTGGCAGGGACAGCTAGCTGGGTATGGTACAATGGAGCTGGACAGCAAAACTGGTGCAGAGTATTTAAAGACCTACGACACAAGGAAAAACACAAAGTCAAAACACCAAGTGTTTAGAAAGGGGCTTTTTAGGGAAAAGAAGGTGCTAATAGGTATATTTGAAACTCATAACTTTGAAATTTGATGAACAGCTGTCAATTCTGAATCCCAGGAAACAAAGAGGGAAACAGTCCCATGGTTTAAATAGGCACATCAAGAATGATAGCGATGAACTGTTGCAACGAAGAACCAAAGTTTTGTTGCAAGATTAAGATAAAAATGCCAATTTAAGACTTTGTTTTTGCCTTGCCGTGCAGAACAGAGGCAAAAGCTAAACAGTGAGTGTTAAAATTCCTATGGAAATGAAGCTTCAGACTTGCATGTTACTCTGCACCAGTCAAGCTGTTTCTTTGTTAATGGCATTACAAACACAGTGCTTAAACATGAGGAGGAATAATGTGATGAGTATGGACATAAGCTTTCTTCAGGCCCAGCAATTATAAACATATTGCAATACGCAACTTATAAATTTGAAAGAATCTAGTTTTAAACAATATTCTGAAATGTGCAATACCAATTTAATTGCTGTCATATATTCAAAGCATGGAAAAAACAAAAAAGCTTTGCAACACAAAAAAGACATTCTGTGCCCCTAATAATGATGTTTGTATTTTTTCATTTAAAAAAACCAGAAGAGTTGCAAAACAAGACAAGGTATTGCATCTGAAGTAAAGCTTAGAAAATCCTTAAGCAACACACAGTACACTTCTCAGCATGTTTTGACGTTTATGCCAGGAAACATTAAACAAGGTTTAGCACAGTAAGTCCTCCATGATAAAACCACCTAATCAAATTCCTTAAGACACAGCATTCTTCTAGGAAATAATAAAAAACTTAATCAATATTTCCTAGCTCTGAAGAGTGTGCACACATGGAAGAAGTATCCATTAAACTGAAAATCCTCATTTAAATTGTAAGCATCCAAACTGACTTTTAACAGAGAACGTGTGTGTGGTGTGCGTGTGTGTGCGTGCGTACATGCATCATTTCTCCCCCCCCCCCAATCTTTTGCTGGGCATCTTGACAAATGGTTCAGAAGACTGATTTTAATTCTTCTGCATCCCTGAGGCTTAAAGTGAATCTTGTGAGGTCATTTTCTTATAAGAACAAAGTGGTAAAGCAAAAAAGGTCAGTCTGTGTTCAGAAAGGAGTCAGTTACTGATCCTTTAAAAAAAACCTCAAGATCAGCCTGTTCTGATTTCTGTTGCCAACAGTGTGTCAGCAGCTTCATGGCCAGGATGAGTTGGATTTTCTCTTTAAAGAGAGCAACTGATGGTAACTCCCGCGAAGTACTTTAGCTTTTGGAAACACAAGTGCAACCGCAATTCAGTCATGAGGCAGACTGCCATCACAGGACATACCCTGCCAATGCCTCGTGGTGCACAGTTCATGGGTGGCACCTTCAAACCACTTTGAAAGATGACCAGACCAATTCTAAAGAAAGATGGATGATGTTACTGAAAACATTGATGGACCACAATAAAAGCAGTTACAACAGGCAAGAGCTGTATTTTCTGACAAGAAAAACACATGATATTCACACAAGTTGCTCCACACAATTCACAGAACCAGGGTAGTACACTGTAAGTGTGCACTGCACGATAGGCTCACATGGGGTAGGGAAACCGATCACACTGACGAAATCGCTGCTTCCTGCTTTGTGAATACCTGATTTTTTTTTTTTCAGTAGAAGCAAAAGGAGGAAATTAGTACGAGGGTGTCCCAGATTCCCTTCCCACCACCCTTTTCTTACATACAAATTTCCCCCCGCTCCCAGAGAATAAACCAGTAAATGTAGGAAAGAATCTGTCTGGATTCAGTTCTGCTCAACAAAGTCTTTTGAACAGAGCTTGCTCACGGCCATTCCAAAAAGAAGCTGCCCACAAAGCTCCATAAACCCATCCTACTCAGACTTTTCTAGGTTCCAAAAAAGACAAAAACAATAAAGAAGGAAGTTTTCACTTTAATCTCATCCTGCTCATCTGCAGGTAAGGTTACTATTCACCTATTGCACAAGACTGCTTAGGACCTCAACTGCTTTGAGCTTCTTTTAGAAGGTGCAGTAGAAACGCAAAGTCTAACCACCCTGACAGCAAGTAAGAGGTGCCAAAGGTTTGTCAAGCCGTAACTACACTGACATTCTGTGTCACAGGTGCAGGTACAGAGTAGATGGAAGTGATGACAATGTTCAACTGCAGGGTTATAATTAAGTTATCACATATCGTTGCTGTGTTCCAACAAGAACATCTCGGATGTCAAAGATGTACGTTCAATACTCCAGGTTGGATTTCAGCCATTTCTTAGCGTGTTCTCTGTCCAGCTAGTTACAGAGGTAACCATGAGGTTTGGACTCTGTGCCAAATTTTAAAATTCAGGGATATCTTGACTCAGCATTGTGGTTCCTCTAGATCCCACTGCCCAAGCAGCCCGATAAAAAAATGGGGCTCAGGCTTTACAGCCTCTGTCACAGCATGCTAATTTTATCCAAAGCAAATACACCTTCTGCCAGCACAATCTAAGATCCGTACATGGCATTTTGTGCTTTCAATCACCTGCTAAAACAGCACTTCCTTTCATTTACTGCTCTGGAACAGATCACAAAAAGTTCAAGATTCAAATGGCTTTTTTTGTTTGTTTGTTTTAAAAAAACTATATAACTCAATTTTTCAATCAGCCTTCAGTGCAAATTTGCATTCAAAACAGAACGGATTTGCTAAATTGTAACACCTAAAGACATCAGAAGAAATATATTTAAATAATTCAGAGGAGGAGTAATCACTGCCCTTATCCACTGCATCATAGATACTTGGCCATGTTAACTTTAGTTTCTACATCTCTAATCTGTGGTCTTCAAAAGCTAATTTAAGATTATAAATACAGCACAGCTACTTCTGCACTGTCACAAGACAAATTAATAAATTGATAAACGCTTCTTCTGGTAACTTCAGTTTCTGAAACATCACGGCAACAACCCAGTGAACATAAAGCTCTGCAATTCCCTGCTTCTAGGTCACGTTTCTTCCAGCTCTCCCCAAGTACTCACTAACAGGTAACTACTTGTCAATTTTTAAAGAAAGTTATTTTGAGAACAGACTAGTCAAACAGTAGCAACAGAACCAAATCTAATCACATCTTGAAATCACATCTCCCTCAGGATACCCACATAACAAGACAAATCCAGCTACAAAGTATGCAGACCCCAAGTGAGTTTAACTGTTCCTCTCACTTCTGTATAAATTACATTATGTTTGCCATTAGCAACCACTCATTTTAACAACACTTACACATCCACCAGAGAATAGAAATGATCATTCTTTTTATTCTTTCAGTACTAGAGTCTTGCTCAGATGTTCAAATAAAAAGAAACCGATTACTAATCATCACATGAAGCTACAACTACGTATTTTTTTTCATTTGCTCTTATAGTCACCAACAAGCCTCCCAAACTCAGTAGACAATTTTCTTAGTATTGGTTTTAAAACAACCTGGAAGAACACAATAGCAGGCTATTAACTTGGAATTCCTTTTGCTTTACCAGGCTGCTCTCTCACTGTTTTCAAAATGTCCTCTTAGCAGGCCGGTAACCATCCTCCTGCTCCTGGCAACAGGGCTGTGCTGCTCTGCTACTGGCTGCAGCAAGCACCGCGTCCACCCAGCAAAACGTTGAGAGCCTGGAGAAAGCTTCTCCTCCTAACTCTGAACAGCGCACAGTATTTAGTACAGGATATGATATCCAATCCTTTTTTTAAAATTTTGCTACTGTTTAATTTTAAGCATGTGCAATATGCTGTATGTTGACAGCATTATTAAATCATCACTGTCTTTGAACTTCTTCCTAACAAGATCATCAGCTTTTCAGACTGAGAGACAGTTGTTTCATGGATGCTTGGTAAAAGGGTATTGGTACAGGACCACAGCTGGAAGACATGTACTTTTATAAAGTTAATGATGTGGCTGGTGACAGGAGTCTACTGGGTACTTTTGCTCATCTTAACGGCTGCATTTTTCTATAGCCGCATTACTTCATACACTATTCCTCTTCTTTGTATGAAATAACAATCTGTTCACCTCCATCTGCCAGTATTCTTCCTTTTATTCTGGTACATTTTTCCATGAGGTGCTGCGTTCTGATGAGTATGTGCAAGCACTACAAAGAAATCACACCAGCACAGCCTCCTATACCGCCTCAGGCACTCTGTATATCTGGTTATAGCTAACACATATCCTTTTAAAAATTATCTTGTAAATAGCACAAGTGGTAGACAAGCTCATCCCCTATATAAGCCTGTTCAGTGTCATCTGAGGTAGCTAAGAATGATTTGTTTGACTGGATTCATGACTACAAGCCAATAAAAGGAATAATTCCATTTCTCAGTATTTTATCCTGATGAAGAATAAAATTATTTTACAAGTACAAAATTTTCTTTCTCACTTCAATCCAGAGTTATGGCTACAGCTGAGATTAGAAAAGACTATAGTTAAAAAACAGTAAAGTCTGCCCCATTCTCATTTAATATATCTGTTCATGTAATGAGAAAGAATATTTGAAATTTAATCAAATTGAGAGCCAAATAGATGATGAATGATAAAGTCACAGTAATACAGACTCATATTGACTCCAGCTAGAAGTTTGCTTATTAACATGTCTATTAACACGCCAGAAAGGCTTTCAGAGTCAACACACAGACTGCACCCACAAGGCAACTTGCTTTTTGGAAACTCAGCTCATCAGAGAAAACAGCAGATAGCTTCGTACGGCAACTAATCGTCTCACAATCCAAGTTTGACTGTAGTTGTCTGCGAATGTGTCCACTAAGAGGTGATTTAGCAGATGATCCAGTCACACTTGCAAGGACAAATTCCTACTGTTCTGACATCAAAGATATTTCTTTCACTACTCAAACCTTCATCCAGAATACACATCTAAGTATGATATTGGCCTCTGAAGTAGCACTGAAAAAAACCTTTTTTTTTAAAATTCAATTCATCCAACTTTATATCCAGCAGTCCGTAGACAAGTATGTCAAGGAGAGGCTGTGGTGGCAAATAGCAAATACTATGTTTTTTCCACAGTGTTCTTATTAATTACAGTATTCTCCCTACACACTTTTTTGAATGGCAACTATAAAGAATTAAATGCTGTTACTGCTTTTATGGTTGCATATGTAAAAACTTTACAGTTTATATGTACTTGGCAGAGATCGTTACCCACTGTAGAGGACTTTTATTCCTATAAAATACCTTTATTCCTATCATTTCCATTCAACAAGATGGCTTTCTGCACAAAGCTTCTTGGACACCTCAGGAGGGTTACAAGACAACTCATGGAAAGTAAACATGAATGTAAATACCTTGCACTGTAGTCAGAGTCAAGAAAACCACCCAGTTATCAAAGTAGCACAACCATATGTTCTAGATCTGCTATGTTGGCATGTCCCTCCTTCCCTCTCTGTCCCCCCTCCCATGCAGTAGCCATATAACCTAGTCAAAAGCACTATAATATAGGATTTTTTCTTAATTTAAGTTAGTTTTGCTAGATATAAAGGATGCTCAATAAAATCTGCAGTTCTAAGAGATGGGCACCTGTAGGCTAGAGTACAGACCACTGAATTTTGCTCAAGAATACATAAAATTTGGTTGTCATCAAAATTATTAAATACGAGCATTTGTAGATGTTGCAGTAGGAATGCAAACTTAAGAGGCTCTTGTTTTGAATAATACCACTCTTCATGTATTTTCAACTCAAGCATCCACAGCTGGATTTTTCAAAGGAACGATTAGGTATGCTTTCACTGACCTCTCCTCCATCAAAAGGGCCTTAAAATAATTATCATCTCTTGGGAGAATAAAACCAGCACCACCACAGCATGCTAAACAAGAAACACCAGTTATTTTTGTCCCATCCTAGAACACAATGCTTATTAACATAGATAATTATTTTTAAAATAATTATGATAAACTTTTTTGGTTTCATGAAAATGAAGTACTAGCCTATATAAATAGGCAAGAGATGATTCTTTTACATCCTAGCCAACACAGTTTGTAGGCAGCCGCCAGTACTGGGCTAGCTGTAACTAGGGTGAATTTAATTAAGATTGTTAATATATAGACACTTATAATTAGGAACACTTATTTCCCTCTTGATTAAGTCTTACTACAAACCCATCTATTCTAAAGGGTGATGTACAATAACGTACAGTACACACAAAATGCACTTGTAGGATTTGTGCTTACTAGTCACTTTCAAAATCTATAGAAAAAACCCACACAGTCCAAAACCAAAAATAACGATCAAAGAGACATGAAGCTGTGTATGACACAAGGAAAAAATACTTTAGATTAAATCAGAAAACTGATAGATTCACTGCATCTTTTCTGTATGTCCCACATCATTAAATTAGGTCCCAGACTTTCTCAAGGAACTACAACTCACATTACAAAATACAGACACATTTATAATTTCACAAAGCAATAATCATAGTAAAACTAAATCTAAATAGTGACAACCATACATATTGGATTTGAAGTTCGTGAAAGACAGAAAATAGTAATGTACAAAGAATTAAATTACACAGATACAGCATAAGAGATTTACAGCAAGGCAAATCTTATTACTTAAAACAATAGTACAATGACATATGTTCTATTCAGTGCAGCATCTGAAAATATGCTCTTGCTAATCGTAGTAGTTTGACATTGTTGTTTAGGGTTTTTTTTAGAAGCACAGTAATCTAGCTTTTTACATTTTGAAGATATAAAAAATTCATTTTTTATTTTTTTAAAGTTAGAAGTCTTTAGCATATATATTATTAAACATAGATTTATAGTATTTGAGTTTTCTTCTCAAAACTTACGCACTAAAGAGCTGGTGTATTTAATCGTTTAACATATGTTTTTGGTATTCGGAACAGATCAGTTTTAAAGATCATGAAGATTTTGTACATATATGTTCTAGAGAGCTAGTTCTAAAAAACCCCCCAGGTTTACATTTCCCTTCTTTTCAACTGTCAGCATCAACTCTCTTAGGAGTTAAAATACAGAATTATAGAAGTCATAGTTCACATCTTGTTTTCTACAGCAATGTGCTGAGGTAGGTAAAAGATATCAAACATGTAAGCAGTAATAGAGGAAAATACTGTACAAGCATGTTCTATAAATAAGGCTGCAACATCCCTGTTAAAGAAAGCAACCTACAGAGATTAAATATTCTATAACACCAAATGATAAGCACGGTAAGAAATTCTGTCCCCTGCTGAGAGTTAGAAAATCCCCAAGTCCCAGAACTCAAATTAAAATGGAGTCTAACAGAAACATTACTACTACTCCCTTATATAAACATACAGCATTACATTTAAAGCTTCCTATACCTGGATGGTTACAACCTGTTTTCCAAGTTCACTTTTATTATTTCAACTTCCTATGTACAGTTCCAAATTTAGTTTGATTTTAAAACATTTCAACTTAACCATTCATGCCATCACTGCAAAACTAAAGGCTAAAGAAAACTTCAGAACAGATTTCAATACTCTTTCAATGCTCATTCCAAGCAGTTTATTCTTGAATGGTTGAACTTACTATGCCTGCGTGTGGACAGTGCTACTGAACATGAAGCAGTCTTATTAGGACTTATTAGGTCAAATTAGGACCCTCATAGGCACTATTAAAATAACTGAAAAAGGCTACAGATGACAATTGCATATGGTTAAGGTACGATCCTCTGGCAAACTTAAATCTAACCCTGAAAAGAGATCTTTAACCAGAGTTCAGAAATGCAAATAGCAGGTACAGCCATTTCAAAACACTGGCTTAGCAGTGAACCACTGATGGCAGCGAGGGTGGGTGGCACAGGACAACTTAACTGCACACTCGTCTCTATTTGCTTCCGATTTTTCCCTGAAGTGGAACAACATTGCAGTATGGTTTAAGAGAAAGCCCATGGTAAGGGTCATGTGGAACCCCGAGAATTCAGCTGAATAAAACCACCCAGTATGGTTTTATATATATATATATATATACACACACACACATATACACGCTGACACCACAAACAGTATGCAAACTTTAGCATTGTCCTTCCTCCGGCTACAAGTGGATAAGCACCTAGCTCTTCAGCCAAATGTGACAACTCATGTGAAGAGCTGCTGCACTGCATTAAATGAATGAAATATTAAACTCCTGCTCTGCTGACTATAACGTTTGAGAACCTGTCCAAATAAATAATAAGCAATTAATGCATCTTTAGGTTTTGATAAAGCATATATACAATGACAATAAAAACCACAGTGACATTTTGCCTTATTGTTATTACATTGCTTAAGACTGCAGTTCATATCCTTGTGTTAGTATTTACATATTTAAAACACAGATTACACTTTAATATGACAAAGCATTCAAAGAAAATGGGAGAGAGATTCTTGACTCAGACAGAATTTCTAGCCTCCTGCGTTACTTCTTGTATATAAAGTGGCTGGTTTTTTTTGTTTTTCCACTGCTAAACATAAGCTTATTCACTTTACAAGGTTAAATTTCTAAATACCCATATGCATAAACACAATCGTTATCTACGCGTTTCTAACATACAGATCATTCATCTGCCAAAAAGGTAACACCCTAAAAATGGTTCATGGAAATAAACCTACCAAACAATACACTGATCACTACTCCCACTTCTGGAATCCTCAACACAGATATGAGAGACGTGCTGACGGATGAAGAAGGAAAAGGTACTCACAAATAACACCTTCTGCAAGCCATCCTTGAATGTGTGGTGGATTTGGTATTTATATTTTCTTTCACGCAATCTGAGGTAGAAAAGCTCTTTCTTAAGGAAAAAAAAAAAATCACATTCACAGCTTTTGCATGCTCATTCAAGATCAGCCATGGTGGAACATCACAGATAAGTAAGCTGGTGATGTAACCAGCATCAAGCACTGCATCAGATAAACCCAAAGGCTCTACAGGGTTATATTTTGCAAAGCCAAAAGGTTTTTCCCAGAGAGGAGGTTTAGCAAGCATAAATCAGCCACACTGTTTTCACATTCCTGGTGGGCTTGCTTTCTGCTTTCAGAAGTCCCAAATCTGTATTTATTATTAAACTTCATCACCACAAAAAAACAATATGCTTTCTCATTTGATATTTAGACTGAAATATAAAAGCACCAAATGTTGCATTTTCGAATGCACCATCTCTGTACGAACACTGTAGTACAGTCCAAACCAAGGAAAGGCCATTGGTCCTTTTATCTCCATGGTAACAGCAGCATCTGTGAAGACGAACCGTATTCCCTCTTCACTGCAAAGTCAATTTATAGTTACATACTATGACATAAACTGATAAGACAGAAAAGCTAATCAGCAGCTAGGAGAAACAGGAAGCAAAGTACGAGATTAAGCTATTGCTCAAGAGAACATTCTGCTGTATATAGTATTTCTCATGTGAAAATTACAAAATGAATAACCAAATCAAGCTGTTCCAGGTTGGGAATTTGTGAACTTCCCAGTTTAGCTAACAAGGATAGTTCATGAATATTTTATAGAATTAGCTTCTTGTTTAAATCTCCAGTTATACCCTATTAAAGGGGGACACAATTAAGCAAAGTTGTTCTTTGCAAAAACAAAAACAAAAAAAAACAACACTGAAGAACTTTTACTTAAATATTAACTCTTCCCTTCAAAAGATTTCTCATCATTAACAGCAACAGCAGGGCAAGAAGTTTCACAACTCTACAAATTACTGCCCTCTCACCTATCCCTGTCCCCCTTTTCAGCACTGTCTGTGGTGCAAATATTTCATCAGCATCATGCTTGTGCACTAACAGTCTCTGTCTCCAGGGAAAAAAGCCATATGTATAGGCTTGATGAGTCACCTAAACTTGCTTTTATTTCATTCCTCTCCAGAGCAGTCCTTTGTAAAAAAAACAGAACAAAACCCAAAACCCATCAAAAACAAACAAAAAACCCTGCACCACAAAAAATTAATTTTTTCTCTCCCCTTTCCCACTTCTTGCCCTACACCAATGCTCAGCACTCAGGCCTTACATTATCGAGACAGCAAACCTTCCTCCCTTGCTTCACGAATCAGTATAACATCCATCTGCTCACATTATTAAGTTAAATATATACCAGAACACACAGATGAGGGCAGCTCATTTGCCACAGTCAAGTGAGCAGTTCATAGCTGTTTCATGGCCAGTTGCAATATTTCCAGAATAAGAGAGAGCAGGTTGCCAAATGCAACTTATCACAGCGTTACCTATGAAGCTCCCCCCAGGCTAAAGTGAAGCGTGAACTGTCAAAGACACTGCTAAATGTAACTTTGCAAAACAAAACAAATGGTAAGGCAGGAGCAGGAGTTAAGATTGTCTTTGGTCCACACAGATTTTCAGACAAATCTCTTTTGTGTCAAAATACCCTAAGGTGCTCCCTTTTGGTCAGTCACCTGTCTAAAGACAGTTAATTTTACAACCTCCTGTTCACCTCAACTTATCTGCCACACAAATTCCTGCTACACTGAAAACCAAAGAGTTTTATGTAGCAGACTGGGCACTTGGGTTTACCCATTCAGCTTAACTTTCCATCCTCACGAAAGTAAAATTGATGATAATTTGTAGAATTGTCAGGGTAGCCACAGCCCTGGAGTCCCATCACCACGTGTCACAGTGAGAAAGTAGTGCAATAGGAAACTGGAACTAATGGGGAGAGAAAAGCCCCCAAATTCTCCATTCCCCCACACAGTTGGCCTCTAACGCTTGGATACTGCATCAACAGGTACTCGCCTGTTAAGAAAGCTACATCTGTTTAAACATACACTTGATGGGGCACTGTGCCATGCAGCAGAAAAAGAGTGAGCTACACAGAATCTGGCAGTTATAAATACCTTTGTTTATATAGTTCACAAAACCTTCACTGTGAGCTTGATCCTATAACTCCAATTCATGGGGACTCATGGTATGGATCAGGCACCTTAGCAACATGACCCCATTCCACCATGAAGGCCTCATTTGAAGCATCCCTACCTTGAAATACACATATACAACACTGTGAGATATTAATACGATTAGTTGGTACCTGCTAACTTTGCAAGTTAAATATCTTTTCCACAAATTAAGTTATTTCAGAGAAATACAGACTTAGGAAAAGTGGTTTTTCTATTTCACTGAAGACATCCTAAAAGTATCTTCCCTTGTTCCAAATAAGCTTTTTCATGATTCAAATATTGTCCTATTTTTAGCAGGTACCAAATACAAAGCACAGAAGAAACAGTACCATTTTAAAAGGTGCTTGTGTGGTGTGAAATTGCACATCACAGCCAAAACCCTCTAATAGCCATCAATACATCACACAGATAAATGCCTGCTAAGAAAATAAAATTGTTGTATAAAGGGTTCCACAAACAGCTTTCCAACCCATTGTAAAGCCAAACAGCTTGATCACCACCAGTGTATGAGGCAGAAAATATACACACAGTCCTGTCACTGTGGTTTGAGTCTTCTGTTTTTAAATCCAGCTTCTCCAGATGTCTGGAAGTGCAGTGCACAGGCTGAATGAAAGAATAAGTTACATAGGCATTCAGAAAAGTGCTCTCTGGATGATAATCAATCCAGATCAAGGAGAGAACACTCTAGTCAGGTAACTTAATCTATTAGACCAGTGAAACAGTTAATAATTTCAGCTATATTTTCAAAAGTCCAGTTTTGAGAGATCTGAAAAAGACTGAAAAGTCAAATCAATAAGCAAAAGCAAATTACACAAGGAAGACGCATTATCTGGATTCCAGCAATGCTAATGCTACAGGATCTCAGCTGCTGCATCCACGTTGAATTCCACAACCACACAGGTTCAGAGCTGATGCCCACTGCTTGTTCACTCACTACAAGAGTTCTAGTTATCAAGTGTAACCAAGAGTAATAACTCAGCGTTCAGCAGTTTTTTTAATATACAAAAGATACACCAGTAATTTAACAGCTATTC
Organism: Pterocles gutturalis; assembly: GCF_000699245.1. Classification (NCBI taxonomy): domain Eukaryota; kingdom Metazoa; phylum Chordata; class Aves; order Pterocliformes; family Pteroclidae; genus Pterocles; species Pterocles gutturalis. The sequence goes on along the minus strand of NW_010136256.1, from coordinate 39,512 downwards.
CTCCCTATTCTGTAATGAATACTATTGAAACCTGAATTTTAGACAGGATAATAGTCATGAAGCTTTCATAGCGCACAGCATGTTTTGTGTGTTTGGTACAAGTTTTCAGTTTGGTTCTAGTTTTTTGTGTGTTGTGTCCAGATATAATGATATGTGAAAAAAAAGAAAACTATCTATCTCTAAATTCATCTGAGCCCTCACTGCTTTATTCAAGATAAGAGACTAACTTGCACAGTTTATGTTAAGCACATGCTCAAGCTGCTGTTTGAGCCAACATCTCTCGTGCATTGCCCTCCTCAGTTCTCCCGTACAACAGTACGATGTTGGCCTGATGAGTAAGTGTATGATAGAGTCTGCCCACGTTTGTAATTTAGCAGAATGAAAGTGTTTTACTATTGATTGAATACTACAAAGTGAAAAGTTAGTAACTGCACAGGCTATTTAACCATAGCTTTTAACTTAGAAGAAAGGCTTTCCTTTATAAGAAAAATATAGTAAGTAGGACAGAATTGGGGACACCAGGGTTGCACTTTCCCCTAGCATTACAAAGCCTACTCAGCAAGATACTTGTACAGTACACTACTCTATGCCACTGTAGACATAAAGATATCGACATAAGATGCCCAAATCATTATTCTAAAGAGTTTGCAATCTAGAAGTATTAAATACAAAGACTGATCCGACTGAAATGATTGGGAAGAACTCCCTTGGGCTTTAGCAGGGGCAGCTTGTCACATAAGCGTTCAGTCCTACTAAGTTCTACCAACATTAATAACCCGCCAACATCAATAACCTGCACAGCCAGTGAACTACCTGTTTCCAAAAAAACATTTTTCTCTGCTGAGATTTCTGTTCCTTCCATTACTGCAAGGAATAAACAGATAACCTGAGCAATATCAAACATCATCATACAGGATACCTTCTGCAGGATCACCACAACTTCTGTACCAGGTGAGTTGCAAGTTATATACCAGACGACACTTACTAACCAAAATCACTCTCTAAAACTTGCTGGGTTGTTTGTTTTAAATGAAGGCCTGAATTAACCTTGAATGTTTTTGGATATACTACCAGGCAAAGCCATTTGTCCCCATTTATTATATTCTCATTTTTATTCTTAACATGTTGGTCTCTGTGCAATTAACTTGCTTAGCTGTTTATTCATTCTAGAAAACCAGAGCAAAGCAGGCTTGTGGCTGAAGTTGCAAGTGAAGCCACAAGGGATAAAGCACACATCCTTCACCCTGCCCCCATGAGGTCTCAACCTATCTACTCAAATACATTACACCAAACAAGTGTACTCCAAACATGAAAAGAACCACCACCGGAACAAAGACTCTAAAACCTCATTTTGATCTCATTAGTGTGATTAGGAGCAGGTGTGTTGTGTGCTAGTATCATCATAGGCTTTGTTTGCTTATCCAGTGTTATTTAATATCAGACTCTGACCCTTTGTTTCAGACATCTCCTAATATTTTTTCAAAAATCTTCCCTAATGAAATACTTTGAGATATTATTCTGCTTGCCTCATTATCACTGCCCAAAAAAGTGGGTTTATAATTTTAAGACTAATTAGTATTTTTGGACCTCTGGGACATTCTCTAAACATCACTGTCAAGAAGTATTTCTATAGCCCTCAGAAGAATACTTACAGACTACACACTGGCTGATCTGGACAAAGTTCAGTGCTCTTATTCCATCAAAGCGTCAACATCCTTGGAAATGCTAAAATGGGGGGCTGCAAGGGAACTCCCTTTCAGCAGTCGCAATTTACCTGACACACCAAGTGTCAGCACTGGTACGTAACCGATGACTTTACTCTCATGCTATTAACTCCCGGAGCAAACGTTACCGTCCCCCACGCGCTTGGGAACAATTAACAGCATTACACACCAGCTGACTGCCAGATATGAACTGCTCATCTCGATCTACTCCCGCTTCATTGGCATTGAAAGGAAAGTTTAACCTATTGTCCTGAGACAGGCCACATACTTTGTTCAAATTTGTTACCATGCACTTCAGAATAAAAAGTACTCAGTGGCCTGACGACAACTATCCCCCCGTACAGGGCTGGGAGGCAAAGCTGATATCAGTGCTGCTTACATAAGCAACTGGTAATCTGCAAGACCACGAAGATTATTTTTATAGGAAAGCTATTCATTACTGGCTAAAAACTCCTACATATTCACTCTACCACCTGAGACTGAGCTATTTCTGAACACCTGGGGCCTGGCCTGTGCTTACCGAGCCCCCGTTCAGCACAGGATGAGCGTGGCTGCGGCAGAACCAAACCCCAGCTGAGGCGGCCACGGATGAGCCCGGCCCCCGCCCCGAACCGCC
>NW_010136256.1:17435-37032 GCF_000699245.1 Pterocles gutturalis | reverse complement strand
GCGGCCCAGCCCGAGCCAGACACAGCCGGTTCCGGCCACCTCCCAGCAGCACCCCCTCACCCCTCAGGAACCCAGCCCACCACAGGAACACTGTTCACATGCTGGTCCTTGTATTACACCAAACGTGTTCTCAAAGCAACCGTGGGACAAATCCTGGCTCCCTTTGAGATGCCGGGGCTCCTGGGACACGTAGGGAAGGATGAAACAGTGAGTTCTGGGAGCTTTGTTCCCTGAGAGCGCATGCTGCCTGCCGTGAAACAGAAAACACTCAAAAATAAACATTTGTAAAAGGACTGCCAGAAGTTCCTCAGGTCAGATTACAATATTTCCATTTTCAGTCTCATTCTGAAATATTTTTCACAAATGGATGTAGCTCTGTTCTGAAGCCTCTGAATTCTTTTCCTCACTATTTATTTTAGTCAGATGCCCCAGAGCTCACGTAGGAAGCTGCTTCTCCTTTTCAGCTCGGTTGTTACTGATCAGTTGATATACCTTTGCTTGTGTTGAATTTCCTTTGCAATACTAATTTTATCCTTGTATGTTTTGAGCTTTACCTACAGATGCTGATGCATTTATCTATTTTATCTGATATATTCTCCATTTACCCTTAATATAGTTAGCAGCAGTTATTTAATCTAACCCTTTTCCCTGCTAGTATTTGCTGCTCTGCTTCAGAGCCTAGTCAAAGACAATGTTTGCCAAACTGATGTCCACGCTAAAGAGCAAAACCCAGCAGCCCCCTCTTCCCCACCGCACCGGGGTGTGCCTCTTCTGCACTACACGTTGAGCTGTTCATTTCAGTAACTACTTCACGTGATTTCTCCAAGCTTGTCCACTTCTTGCAGAAGTTAAACTTGTTTCTGTTATTTCACTGAAACTACTCCCATTTCTCCCAAACTCCCTCTCTCAGAAATTAACACGCATGAAATCTCAGCAGGTTCTCTTCTGTGACCGGCTTTTCTGGAAAGCTTTCTCCTCACCAAAATGAAGCCTCAGCCAAGCATCGGTTCAGTAGCTGCTGAATTAATTTACTGGCTCTCATGACGAAAAAGCTGCAAGTATTAACCATTACTGGCAGCGGAACAGAGTTGTGGAAAAATCTGTATATTATTGCTCACAATCCATTGCTTTTCCATTTGTACACTGATATTACTATTAAAAGCCTCCTTTGTTTTCTGCTAAGCAACTTAAGCCCTAAGTCAGGAAACTGCTGCCTTTTAAGTTACACTTTAAGAACTCTGCTAAAACAGGGCTCTAAATAACTATTTATACCTCCTCCCACTATGCAAAACAACTTATTTTAAAAGGAAGCCTACCAAAAAAAAATCTATCCTACCCAAACTAAAATAATATTTCAAGCCTTCAGTCAGTCCTAACACATACTTTCACTTAAAATGCTTTGTATTAAATTGATTACCTTAAGACAACTTTTTATTAAGGCTGCCTTATTTGACCATAGACACACAAATGTAAAGTAAGCAGCTCTCAGAGATTCTTTCTGGAATCAGTTTTGTGCCATGTTTGCCCTGTTTGTTCATGTGCCAACTATTCAAACTCCCTCGCACTGCATGTGACTCTGGAAAAAGGATCATCTTCTCTTTAAAGTAACCTGAACTTTCAGTTAACAAACTGGCGTATTTTAAGTATTAAAACATGAAGTTCTCTAGGCACTTAGTATGTCCACGAAGGATTACAAACAATATTCTATCTGTTATTCGCTGCAATTTTTTTTTTCCTGCTTACCTTTACAAGAATTTTGCTTGTTTGCTTGTAAAGAAAAGCAGAGGTACGTGAATACAGTCAGTACCTGATTTTTCCTGTGCACATACACCCACTTTAATTTCAATTGGATGACTTTACTTCTTTCACTGTAGCAAATACAATTAAGTGCAAGAGAACTAGTGTACTGTGGAAAAAAGGTGAATCAACAATATTCTCCCCCAGATACAACATTGGCAGAGTAGAACTTTGCACAAGATGCAGCAGCACCTTTTTGTGTTTTTCTTACAGCACTTGACCATGCCAAGGCTAGCCACACAGTTTTCAGGTTGAGAGGGCACGTGCCTCCGTGCAGATGACAGGACTACGTGTGTTTTGTCCCCAGAGCACACTAGCTAGTGCATGTGGGCAGGCAGAGTGGACAATACACTTTTGTGTCTGCTTAGGCCCTCACTTAAGCCTTTCTTTACACTAGGCTCAGCAGACCCTATTGGTAGGGTGGCTTTATCCATCCGGACGAGTGCAGGGCTTGAGCGAGGCATAATCCTTAACAAGGCAAGAAAGCTTAATTTTATTCACTCCGTAAGCTAGTACACCTGTTTCCAGCTCAATGTTGTTCACGACATAGAATGATATCTGCTAAAGAGCAAGGGGAGGCATAGGATCTGCAAAATACTAAACAGCCAGAAGCATTTCAGAAGACCTGCAGTTAACAGCACCTGTGCTGCTTCTATCCATGTGTAAAACACATGGTAACACTTGAACTACAAGCAAAAGATGTAGTAAAAAATACAAAAGCTTGAAAAACCTCACTGAATACCTGTCCCACTAAAATAACTCTGTCTACATAATTTTCACTATCACATTTTGGTTTAGAAGTTAAATCTACAGAAATGTTATTGTGGTGCTTTTGACAACAGATCCAATCAATTTGAAAATTTTCATGTAATCCAACTGCATCGGCAAAAAATTTTTGATGAAGAAATTAACATATAGATATGCTGTGCTCAAATCTTTTACCAGCTATTGCTTTTATATCCAAATAAAAAATGTATGTGCTTTCAACACAAGGTACAAATTTCCTTTGTCTTCATATAAGTAATCCTGAAATTTTAAACAATTATCAGTTATCCTCTTCTAACAGCTGAAAAGAACTGTTTTCAAATATCCACATGGACCATGAAATACAAATTCACAACCAGTACTTATCATTTTTCAGCACAGCCCTCTAACTGAAACACATTTAATCCACTAAGTAGCACTGCTGGTTTTGTGGTGTGATTTTTTTTTTTTTGTTTGGTTGGTTGGGTTTGGTATCTTGTATTTAACACATCTTTTAACATCATTAGACATTTAATTACCAGAAACTCCATGGTCTCTGGCAGAAAAATAAAAACTTTACAGTAAAAATTATTAATAAGTAATGACTACCCCATAGTAAGTATTTATGTGACAAATCAGTGAAGAAAAATTATTCTGCACAATTAAACCACTAAAATTCCATTAAGCAGCATTTTGTACAATGTTACAGACTGGATTACTCCCAGAACACAGAATCTGAAATTAGTTAGGTTTACCCAACTTTCAATGCAAAGTTGGAGCTCAAAACTACTCCACAGCCTTTGGACTACATGACCAGCACCTAGATAACATAATAGATGGCTGTTATTTTTACTACTGAAAATACATTTTGAACTGTGAAGAAATAGAAAGGCTTGGATATTGTTTTTGAAAACCTGGTTGTATAATCCCACAACTTCAGCCACATGTCACTAGTTCTCTTCTGCTTCCCCCATCCATCTTTTTATGTTCTACATATTCTTGAAACACACGGCAAAGAACTACTACATCAGCTGAGGGCTCGTCTGATTTTTCAGACAGAACAGATTATCTTCCAAATACCAGACTTAAACTCTACTTGACTGCCCATTACTGGAATTATTACACCAAGGGAGAATTCTCAGAATGAGAAGCAACTCAAAGACACACTAGACATTCCCAGTCTTTTCACAGCTGTGCGTCCCAGCTAAAATTATTGCTTTAAAAATGAAACAAAGCACTCTCCAAACAAAGCAATTTTTGCAGAATTATAAATTTCAGGATTTTGCTTAAGATTAATTTTCTGATTTTGTCTCTCTTTATTATTACGAAGAAATCTTCAGAGCCTGCAATATGCTTGGAATAGTCCTCTACAACTGTGGAAATATTTACCCCAGACACATCACTGGACAATACCCTAACTGTCCTAAAGACCTCAAATATACTGTGAATGGAGAACAAATAAAGTCAGTCTGTAAAGTTACAGGCTTGAGCACGACTGAACAACAGATCAAAACACATAGGAAAAATCCAAGACTGAACTATTTCAGATGCACAAAATCTAAGCAGCAGGAGGAATACCTGGAACACAGCCTAGAAACAGTTGCGGACAAGGACTAAGTACAGCATTTTGGCCTGAGTCACTCTTCTGGGCTTCCTGATATGAGGTCACAGCTGCTGTCCTCTTTAATAAAATAATATATTGTTAATGAATCACACTATAATAGGTGTTTGGAAAAAATTATGTTTCTTCAAGATTGGGATAAATTTTTAATTGTTAGTTTTAATTTGACATATATTTCTTCCCGTTTTAATTACATAATATAAGTACAAAATATTTGTTCAGATTCATTCCTTCATCATTTGGACAATGGAGCTGACAACGCAAAAGCCAGGAAAAATTCTGCTGTATGCACCTTTCAGTGTGTGGGGGTGATACACATACAATAGCAAATAAGTATCAGTAGAAGAATGAATACTAATGAGCCAAATGTAATTAATGCCTGCACAACTTCTGGTCTGTAAGTAAAGCCATATCTGTCACCAGATGATGTTTTACAAACATTAGCAAACTAATGGGCAATGTAATACATCACCTGAGAAGAGATAAAAGAAAGAAGTGCCTGTCTATAGCTCAGGATATTATGATTCACTAGATACTGCAGATGTTTTTATTCTTTAAGACATATTTCTGACCTAACTCAGACCTACAAGGTCAGAGAAGCACTTAATTGGGCTATAGACAAATAAAACAAGTTCTGAAGTATTTCCTACATCCTTTGTTCATATTTATCATGCATTTTATTCCTAGTTTTAAACCCTGTTGGCTTTGCTGGTATTCAATGGATCTTATATAACACACTGACATTACCATTATTTGTTCCCTCTTTTCTACACAAAAATAAGCTGGCACGTCATTCTTAGCATTCATTTACTGTGAAGGCATTTTAAATATTTTGTTCTTAATTGTTTTAATAAAAATGCAGCTTAATAAGTATTTTAGAGGGAGGAAAAATTGCAGATTAATGGTCATTTAATTATTTTGTCAACTAGACCCACGGCAGATTACACAATAAGGGTCTTAGACTCAATTTTAGTAACAAGACTAGTTAGAATATTTGCCCCAGAATTATTAGCTAGATGTTCCGTGGATCAATTTTATTAATTAAACAGACAAGACTGAAGACAACTGCTGTCAATAAATATGTCAATACGTTAATAAAGACACCAATGCCATCTCTCTCCTCAGGGTAAATACAAACAAAAATCTAGTTGGATGTTTCATGGATGCATTGCTGACTGAACCAGTTATCACAGTTACAACGAGCAGCATGTAATTTACATTCACTACAAGCTTATAGGGGAACCTGAGGAGAGAATAAAGCAATCACAGCAGAGTTCCTGAGTCATGGGTGTTTATGGCTGTGGCAATCCCACTCCCTGGAAATGCTAAGGAGCACCTGGCTGCAATCTAGCTGCATCTGGGAAATGACAGCGGTGGAATTCACAAAGCAAGGACATGAGAGCTGTACCATGAGGTTTGTGGGAGTCTTTTTCCCCCTTCCCTTTTTCATCAACTTTGATACCACCTGCTATTACTGCATAGATCATCCCAATGTGACCAGGCAGGGTAAGGCTGTATGAGCACCCTCGGTGTCCAGAACAGGATGAGTTGGCTGTAGTGAGCTACCTGTACATCCATGAGCCACAGGCCATGTCAGCCTATTCAGGGGCACAAGGGATTGCCAACTGCCAGCCATCTGCATTTATGTGTCGGTGGGCGGCAGCAGCTCGTGCCACTGCTCCTGACCGACTGCATAAGGAGATAACATGGAAATGCAAAGGAGCCCTGCCCAGGCCTGGGGCCGAGGGGGAACATCGATCCTTTGATGCTATGAAGCGGTCTGTGTCAAACTCTGATAGCCAGGTTCCTATGCCACAAGTGACACGTTATCCTTGACTTCTCTAAGTCATGCAGTTTGTTCATGAGTTTTAAAACATATTTTCAACTTAGAGGAAGGTCAACAAGGGGATTTTTTAAAAAACATTCAATAGTTTTGAGAAAGTGAAAGTGAACACCAGTTTGATGCTGTTTGTCCATCAACTCAATGATTTCAAATAAGAACCTTTCAGCAAAGTGATTGATGCTGAAGAAACAGAGGAAGAGAAAGGTTCATAGCAAGCCCACAATTGAAGTTATATCTTATAGAAGAGCAATGCATTATCCAAAGGGGATTTCTTGGGAGAAAAATCCATGTCAATCAATATACAGCATACATATAGAACCAATGCAAAAGGCAATAAAACTTCTAGAGCAACTGCACATGAAAAGCATCCATAATATTCTCATCTGTTCTCTGCAGAAAAAGCAAGGGGGTCAGATGTTTCAAATGTGTACAGCTTCACAGCTACATCTGCAGAATTATGACAAATTTAGGACAGGAACTTTGTGACAGTTTTAAGGCAATGGAAGTTAAAAACTCCACATGTATTGCCCTGAATATTCAAAAGCACCCATATTCAAAATATGTTATTATTCCTTATGTTCTCCTGAAGCCTAGATGATTTGACATGAGTCAAGATTAACACAAGAATCCAAATAACATGCTTCACAGTATCCTCTGTTCAGAGGCTTGAACAATAAACCCACAGTACTCCAGTTTGAAACATCAATCAAAATACCTTTCGCCCCAGAGGCAATCCCACATCCCAGCTACATCCAACAAGCAATGCTTCCTCCTCTTCATCCCCACTCAGCATTTACTTTGCTGTTTCATATATGCCTAAACTTTGCATGGCAGAGAACTAATTTAGTGCTTCTAAAGGGAATGGAGAGACAACTAAAGCTCCAAATACTTAATCCAGGAGCTCAAATAAAAAGGACATCAGGTCTCAAAAGTTTCTTTCCACAAGCATTTCACTAGTATCCACTAATATACACTTCTTTTTTTAAATTCACTAATACCTTTTTGGCTGCAAATCAGGGGGAATGATACAGAACTGTGGACAGTGGTAACTGTTTCAATATCCTGTTTTTTCCTCACTATAACACCACTCTGGTACAGGATTCCTTTTGCTACCCTTATCGGTCTTCCTCAAACTTTAATTCATTTTTACAACACAAATTATAATTTGGACAAAGTAACTAGGTAAACCAGCACTACCTTGAAACATGATTCATTTTCCCACCACAACTCTTCAGTTTTTAATAACCTTAGTTCTAAAAAGAGCGTGCAGTTCTCAGAAGTGCATAGTAGTGCTCCAAAGGCTCTCAGAGGAAAAAAAAAATGCCTAACTGGAATTGTCCTTTTTTTTTTTTTTTTTTTTCCTTGATGTGTGTGCTGGTTCTCTGATGCTTGTAATATGTCTACAGGCAGGGATTAGATGCAGTATTTTCTTTGGTGAATTAAGCATAAATGAAAAACCAAGCATCCATCCTCTCAAGGTTCTTCTGCAAGAGCCTGAATGAATAAAATACTTGTATATGTGGAGTTCAGAGTATAAAAGATAACTGTATTCAAGTTTGCACACAGAAAACTCATTTGCTCACAAGGACTACAGAATACATACTTGTAGACACAAAAAATCCCCCTTGAGTACCATTTGCCAGTTCTTTTTTCTGGCAGCAGCCACCATGGACTTGGCCAGCACTCCTCAATGCAGCAGAGGCATCAGGCTGGTGAAACAGCTGCTCTCGCAGGCAGCCAGAGTGGGAGTAGCTGGCCAGCTTCTCCTCCGAGAGGCTTTTGGAAGCCAGCCACCCTCTAAGCACGCCTGTTAGAGCAGCTATATTGGATACTAATGACCTTGGGAATACATGTCATTGAAGTTGAGCTCCGCTAGAAGAATCCTAAAAACCTACACACTAATTTTTTTTTTAACGTTGTCATCTATTGCATCTCTTTTTTTATTCATACTTTGATCTGCGTAGCTCTCTTCAGTTATAAATATTGAAAGCAGATATTTAAGTAATTTAAATGACCTTTTGGACCAACACAAACAAATAAGACAGCTCCTAGCAAGTATCTGTTGTTAAATCCACAGAAATGGGTCATTTTCACAGGACAGCTTCAGCAGACTTGCATTTCAAGTTGAAATTTGATATATTGAGCAGTTCAACCTAGGGCAACATCTTTGAAAGTTTGAAGGAACAGGGTCAAGTCATGGAACATTTTTTTGTGATTGACATGCAGAAATGGTTTGAAACAAATTCAGAAATTCTGACACTACAATTCAGAATGATTAATACAGCAGAAATCCTGTGTGTTTATCCCATTTCAATTCTCCTCCACATACAGCAGCTACCAACTTGTTTTGATTAGTACAAATAATATAAGAATAAGGAATGAGATACTGCACTCCTTGTAGTTTCTAATTAACTACGCCAAAGAGCCAGAAAATATTCAAAGAATTACATTTTTCTCCCCGTTTTTATTTACTTTTTCATTATAGGTAAAATATTAGCCATACTAAGGTACAACAATGAAGTAATATTTTCCGCTCTGCATTTCAGTATATTTTAAAAGAGGTGTCTCTACAGCACTAAGTTAAGATTTCAACAGTAAAGTCTTAGACTCCAGATACATGATGCAATGGCATTCTCTACAATGAGTTCATTTGTTGAGGACTGACGTTCAGCCAGCTCTGGCAGACACACTAACTGAAAGTGTTTATGCTGATATTTTAGCCTGGGAATTAAGGTGTGTTCCCCAACTAGATGAATTCACACCTAAATGTAGTTCATAAAGCAGCCCGACAGAGAGGCAAGCATCCCTGGGATACAGGTCTCTGAGAACAGACACAGATACAGCCTAACCACAGATCAGGTTTATCCTTCATGTTTAACTGCATTCATCGCAGTAAGGATAAAAACACAACAGAACCAAACAACCACCCATCCCAACTCGTCTTCAGTTTTTAAAGATATTAGGAGCTATGACTAAACACGCTCACAGATCGTATGTTCTTTAAAGTAGAAAGGAATGAGACATCAATACTCTGAAGCAGTACCTGCCTTTAATCCTTGAGCCAAAATCAGCCCTACCAGCTGAGCTCTATCCATTTATAAGAAGTCTAAGTTTGTGCTGATGCTTTCAGAGAGCTAGGCACTGAACCAGAAGTATAGCCAGAGACATGCAATCGGTAATTTACCCCAAAGAAAACAAAGGTAATTTTAAAAAGGTTTTCCTTTATCAGTGCTACATTAAGTGATTTCTGACAAGAAATATAAAGGATTTACCATATTTTGAGTTCCGTATACACACCATAACTGTATATTTTCCTTAAGTTCTTTCACTGTTTTTAGGGCATATTAATAACACAATTAGAATATATTACTATGAAAATGTTTATTCAACTCTCCCTGAAATTGAAAATAAGAACACTTTCAAATCAATTTTTTATATACAGTATGCAATTCTATGGGAGAATAAATCACAGAAATATTATAATGAATTCTAACCATAAGCATCTTGAACAGGAGTTTGTCTAAAACAATTACTTTCCTTCCTATGCAAATGTCTGAAAATAGAACAGCACATTATGAAATGCATTTCTTGCATATTTGTGCAACCATTGTGGATTGCTAGTAAACACCCTTTGCAGTAACCACACCATGGAGACACGTTCCAGTTTGATGTTTTGAAAATCAAAGCACAAAATATCATAACAGCATTTAACTTTACCATCTAACTTTTTTAATTAAAAAAACTTTAAAAATGAAAACAATTACTAATTAAGATACACCATTCTTTAACTTTGTTTCTGACATGGGCTAGAAGAATAAAGGTCCTGACAACAAAGAAATTCTTGAGGAGATGTGTGTTTTACCACCACCATGCTTGGCAAGGCCTATTTTGTCCAGTCAACCAGACCTATCACACAGACCACCAGGAGGTGTGTAGAGAAGGGTACAAAAAGAAAGGAAACAGGGTTTGTTTAGCCTGGAGGCAAGAGCAGCTGGGGGAGCTAACACCAGCTTTCCAGTACCTGAGAGGAGGTTATGGAGGGTGAGGGAGCCAAGTGCTTCACTGGGGTGCACAGCTGGGGAACGAGACAGCTGTCAGACTGAAACAGGGGTCGTCCTGACCAAACAATCCTAAATAATCCTATAAGGGTAAATAAGCACTTGAACAGAGCCCCAGAGCTGTTATGAAATCTTCAACTTTGGAGGCTTTCAAGATCTGACTGGACAAGTTTGAGTTCAGTGTTGATCCTGCTGGGAGCAGGAGGTTGGACTAGATGACCTCTAAGGTCACTTAAACTTGAACAATTCTGTGATTCAACCATATTCGGATACTTCCCCAGTTTCCAAGAACTTACAGCTCAGTGACTCCCTAGCCACAGGAGCATCTTCGCAGTTATTAAGCCTGAGTAAATTTGTCTTCCATGACTGCGTCTTCTGAATCTCTATGAACTCAACATCAGCTATTTCCTGTGCCAGAGCACTGCAAAGTTTTATTATGCTTTACAGGAAAAAAAACCTGAACCACTTCTATTTTCTTAATGAACCTTAATTTTCTGCTCAGAAGCTACGATTACAGGAGAGGCTGAATGACTATTCTCACTCACTCTCTCTATAAAACTCTCAATCCTGTTGACGTTTCGCATTCCCTTTCCCCATCCCACCCGTCGCCCCTCTGCAGGCTGAAGGGCAGTGTAGTTAATCAATCTTTATACAGAAGCTATTCCTTGGATCATTTCTGATTCCTTTCTCCTCATCTTTACTACACTACTGCAGCACAACATCTACGGATCAATACTGCTCTTTTGTAAGAAATGAAGTAAAGAATATTCTCAGCAAATAGCAAGAACAGATGTCTTGCCCTATACAGTTCCCCTTCTGGAAAAAAAGACAAAAAAATTGTTTTTCATGGCAGGCTCAACTTTTTACTTCCTTATCCGAGCAGGATCATTGAAGGCCTATTAGTAAAAATGATGGAAGGAACTTTACCAAGCAGATAATTAGGTTGCAACTTCCAGACATGATTGTCTTTGGAGGTTCGCATTGCTTCTCTGGTCACACAGACAGTGATGAGGACTAGGGCAATGTGCCACCTTCGCTAGTCAAAAGGAAAGACAGATGGTACTGGAGGCAGCGATCGAAGCTACAGTAGGTAAATCTGTTCTGTTTTCATAATTGCGGAGGCTGTTAAATTTGCTAGATGAATTTCAAAAAACTATGCCTATTAATTCAGGTTTTGTAGGCCTCAGTAGCACAGGGTATCTTTGTTATTTTCAAAAAAATATTCAAAAATATTTCCAGTACAAACAAAACAGAATATTTTTCTTGCTGGAAATAAGATTATTTGGCTTCCATCTTACTTAAATGTTAAACTGTGCATTTCTTGTCACATTTGCTTCACAAAAATAATGATTTTAGGCTAACTTAAAATGCAATCAAAAATTAACATCTAGAACTGCAAATATATCAGAACACTACTAGTTTCCTGACAATGCTAATATTAGTATGATGAACTATGGAGCTGGTTGCTAGACATCTGACCACTCGGCCTTACTAAAGAGCTATATCTAAGCAATATTTTTTCTTTATCCTACATCTGATGGCCCCTAAAAAGTAACAAGGGGAAAAAAAAAGGAATTACTCAGGATTATATTTCAGATAATAATGAGGAGCTGTGGCATACTGCATTGCATGCTTTGTCAGAGAAGCATATTCTTCTGCCTTTGTACAGACACAAACTGAGAACTGATACAGTTCAGTATGTGAATGTTCAACTAAAAACTTTAACGTCTGCAAGACAGTCTCAATCTTTCAGTCTTGAAGATCACAAAGATATATGTGGATGCTTATATAGGACAAAATCAATACTTGCTAAGACTGCTGAAAGAAATCCATGGAAAGAACAAAAGCAGCAGACTCCTGAGGTAGCTCAGCAAGCTTGAGAAATCCTACAAAGAGCCCTGTTTAGTGTGTCACAGCAGAGGGGAGCGGAATGAAGGTCATGCCTTAAGAGGGAATGGTAAAGAATGAGAGGTGGGTTTTTTCTTTTAAATCAGCACTGCATGCTCTTCCTCCGAGGTTTCTGCATGAACTATAAGACAAACTTAAAATAAAAAGTAAACATAGAAAGAAAGTTTCATCACACAAGGCTAATGAGGTCAGTTTAAGCATGATAAACGCCTTGAAATCTTAAAATCTTCTCAGCCCAGTTCAAAGTTTAATAGACGTGGGTAACCAGTGTATTATTTATTTTTTAAGGAAACAGCTGAATATCCATACCTATATACTTAAAACCAAGCCAACGCTCTTCTGTTGCAGGCAAGGAAAGATTTCTTGAATGTTTGACGTATAGTCCAACGCCTCACTTCTCAAATCCTGTTTTAGTACAAACATCTTCTTAATGCTCCAGCCATACTACTTTAGTACCATCTTTCGGAAAAAGTCTCTCTGGGGTTGGGAATAAACTTACAACAACCACCCCCGCCCCCATCCATCCATTTCTCCTCCCTAAGTCACACCAAGTTTTCCTCTGTGAGATCTAAAAGGCAAGTGGAATGTTTTAGTGAAACACAGCCATTCCGCTTTGGGAGAGGGTGCAACCTGGTTAGTTTGGGGAAGAAAGGCAAAGGGAAAAATGAAGGTGGCAGGTATCAAACTTGACACAGCTAGTGAGTGTTCTACCTACTTTAGTTCAGACAAGAATGCTTTTGGCAAATGAAGAAACTTAAATGCCAAGAGTGAGTCACCCACAGTAAGAACACAACATACACAGGCTTGCCAGCAGCTCTGAATTGAACTCTACTTTCTCAATGTATGGCGAATGCTTTGTTACTAATCCGTGTAGCTTCTCTAGAAGGTATAATTAGCAAGAGGCATGGATATAAGAGAGGATTTTAAAATAAAAAAAGATGACAAGTTATTAACGTAGGTGGTTCAGACTTGAGTCTTTAATTTAAACCGAAGGTTAGTATATGTAAAAAAATAAATGTTAGAACTCCCTGAAGCGCTGTTGTTACTCCATGCCAATAAAGTGAAAGAACCAGAAGGCTGCTTTTCTTGGCCAGGGCAACAGGTGTTCCAATAAATGGCATGTTGCAATGCAATATATACTAAGGTGCATTTAATGTATGTTCAGTGAGCAGGTCTGCACAAAATTGCAAAATGATTCAAAGTGAAATAGCTTAGCTTTGTACACAATCAATGTATGAATTACCTTGTTGCTATAACAACGTGAATCACCTAGGTGGAAAAACACAACTGCTGGTGGCTCCTTCATGCGAATTGGCTCGTGTCGTATCTGAATCACCTAGGTGGAAAAACACAACTGCTCGCGGCTCCTTCATGCGAATTGGCTCGTGTTGTATCGTATGTCAGGCAGCACATTGTGGCATTACAGGCACTGCGGTAGCCAAATGAAGCAAAAGTTCCACCTCTTATGAAGATCAGTTTCAGTGTTAATTTTTCCTTAGCAGGTGAAGGGGATAAGCTGGCTGCCTTAGGGAAGGCCAGATGGCTACGAAATCCTGGCTGCTCACCGCTGCAGAAAAGAATTAGCTTAGACGTGATCCCTCCTGCATACAAGGCCAAATATCTTTTGCTTCTCTGATCAGTGCAATGCCTCTCATACAAGTTGTCTTCCCAAACACAATCCTAAATAGATTTTGTACTGTAGAGCGTAACACCAGGTCTCTCTAACATGGGATGAGTCACTAAAATGACTCAGTTCTCACTTGCTCTTGTTATTCAGATGCTGATACAATATGGCACTAGTCTGCCTTCTTTAAAGCATATTTATAGAAGGTTGAGTCACTGCCTAATGAGAGCTGCCTTTTTGAGATGAAACATTAGTTAGGAAGGCAGTGCACAGAATTCTAGCTCAGACATGCACCAGAGGCACTGAGGATTTCACTAGCAGCATCTGAATCCACACTCACGATACCAAACTTATTCAGCACTTATTAAGATGTAGTTTTCCTTCCTCAAGGCTACATCTCTTGATGTGTTTTTAGAAGACTTTAGATATGTCACTTCAGATAAAACTTAAGAGTTTTCCTATTTTTCATTACTCTTCAACGTCACAGACATGCAGCTATCACACAGGAGCTTTACTATGGGAATATAATCAATTAACACCATACTAATTTTAGGATCAACCTCTAGACCAACTGCTTGGAGGCAGGAAAAGGTGCATAGGTATGAACAAAACCAGAACTTAGAGATAAAAGAATAAGAAGTGAACCTTAGACATGAATTCATACTTCCTTCAGTGCTTTCCACCCTGAAATATCCCAGCCCAGACCGATTTATAAAACTGACAGTAACACAATACTTCCCTGCACGGTGTTACAAAGCATTTTGCTAAACAAAAAAAAAGTGGAACCAGCAATACTTGTTTAAGGTCACCTGTAATACTTGTTTAAAATAGCACCTGTAAGTTGCAAAACAACAAATGCAGTTTAAAAAATTGCTTCTAAGTAAAAATTATTCTCTCAACATGCTTGTCTGTCTACAGCTTGAGTGTTGATCAAATTTAATATATAATTTTAACATATCAGGCTGGAGACAAGACCGAAGGGCAAGGTTTCAAAGTTTTCAGTGGCAAAAACTTACTCAACTCATAAAATGAAGAGACATTCATTCATAATGTGATCCTCATTAGAATCAATTCATGAAAGCCTACGATTGCATTTGTAGAAAGAGTTGCTATAAATAAAAGAATACTGTGAAACAACATAGAATAAGAGCTGAATGAATTGTCTACATACAAAAAAATTTAGTATGATGGATACCCACAACTGCTTGGCCAGTTCCAAAAACATTGCCTTTATAAAGCACAGTCCCTGCAGACAAATGCTGCAAGGAGAGAGATTTTTTTGGCAACAAATAAAATACAGATAAAAGCTTTCCTACTGTATTGCTTAATACTGTCTGGATGCAAATTTTACACATACCTTTCCCTGCTCATCAGTGGAAAGAAAACTATGCACCAAGTGTCACCGCTCACAGCACCAATATGTTCTCCCATCCAGATACCGACCCACTCAATGTATAAAACTGAAGCACAAGAAGGCGATGGAGTTCAGTTCGGTTTGTTGTTTTTTTTTTTTTTAAATATGCTTAGAGATGCCCAGTACAAAGACTGTCTCACAATATCTTCAGTGCTGCCTACTTCCAATAGAGAAGAAGAAATGTGGTTATTTTTAGTGGTCACGAAGTTAGAGATGTGGTTATGAAGGAGTTTTCTTGTTTGGTTCTTTCTTTCACTTGACTCCCACTCTCTGTTCTCCTTCTGCTTTGAACAGGCTCAGGTGTGGAAGCATTTTATTCTAACTGAACCAATTCATCTACCAAAGTGCCTTTGGAGGTTTTTACAAGTACATATTTTCATGACTTACAAGAAGTATGAAAATGTCAGATATTTTCAAATCAAAATGAAGCAAAGCAGTGAAATCACACTGTATCAAAAGGAACTTGTATAACTGGTACTGGAGATACTGAATAAAATAGATGCAGCTTCTCAGGAGAGTCAGGGAACTGCTGAAGTGTTCTTTCCCCCCCCCCCTCTTTTCAGTGTAAGAAGATGCTGTTAAAGCAGCTATTTCTTTCAGCTGATTATTGAAGGCTATTCAGTGAAGCCCGTGTTCTTCAGAAGTTAAGCAACCTGGCAGGTTTCAATAATAGATAGAGAAATATTTCCATCATCTTTTAAGTACTACTATTAAACAAAGCAACTTTTTTTCCCCCCTACAGAAACACATCTTCTTAACATGGCCTATGTCTAATATTTTAGTCCAGTAGTTAAAGGCCATTCTAAAAAAGAAAACTAGATATTCAGCAAAACATCCAAACATGAAGATTTAAAACCCAGGCTGATTAACTGAAAGTTATTTATAGTGTACATATGTTTCAGGATCCAAAGTATCTTATTAAAGTTGTGAGAAGTTGATTCTTCTCTTACATGAAGCATCTGCTGAAAGGAGGCACATGAACAGATTGTTTCATGTTAAAAACCATGTTACTTGAAGCACCACTACATTATAAATAACCTTTTGATGAGTCAGCAGATGAGTCCCTTATTTGGAGAAGTTTTTGATAAAACAATACTTTGAATTAAACACATTTCTCACACTAAATGTTATTCTCTTACTATACATCTTCCATTACATTTTTGTATTTCATCAGATCTTCAAAGTGACGAAGTCACCTCAGGTACTGGAATTGGATTTCCACAGGCTGGCACTCTCACCATGCTAGGGGGATTGCGGTTTCACTTCCAGGGGGCTGGGGGCTCCTCACAAGGCATTATTCATGTAGTATCCAGAAGAGGGCAATGTCTTGCTTTGGAAAAGATTTCATACTCCATTCCCTTTCCTCAGATACATGGAAAAAGAAACCGTATGCAAGCAGGAATAAACAGTAGTGCTATTAGTAAAATCACAAGCAA
This sequence comes from Pterocles gutturalis, assembly GCF_000699245.1. Lineage (NCBI taxonomy): Eukaryota > Metazoa > Chordata > Aves > Pterocliformes > Pteroclidae > Pterocles > Pterocles gutturalis. The sequence goes on along the minus strand of NW_010136256.1, from coordinate 20,587 downwards.
ATATTCTGAAAGGAAGCTCAGAGAGCATGATTCAGTCTCATTTTGCTCATTTCCAGCCAGTATTAGAGCTATCCAGAATAATGACATTCTAACTTCCCACTGCAAGAGATAAACTGACAGCGTTCACCCAGCAAGGAAGCACTTCATTGCTTCTTCTGAGCAGATGCCAGAAGACCATCTACTAAGAGTTTCCAAATCCAAATATTAGTTAGCTTGATGCAAAAATTTTTGGAAGTGCTGTTATCCCAGGTCAGGACCAGCATTATCCCAGCACTTCAGCGTGCCCTTCTGACAGTGGGAGGCTCTCACTAATGCACAGAGAAACACAAGGAAATTGTCTTCCTTTTCATTAGAGACTGAAAGGGAATGATCAGTGGTAGCTGCTTTAAAACTCAAATCTTTTTAAAGGAGAGTAAGAAGTCCTACAAGCTCCTCATGGTCAGGTGGAATGGGCCCAGAATGTAAGAAGTACCAGTTAAATTCAGCTCCTTCATTCATCTCTCACCTTCTCAGACACCCACAAACACTCACAGAATGGCAGAAGTGGGTAAGTGAAAATGCTTGTTTTGGAAACAGCAAGATCTGACTGATCCTTTTTTATTAACCGTGGTTGGGAATCTTTTAAGTCAATTTGGAAACTTCCAATTGAAAATGCTATGACAAAAACCACTGAGGCAATCAAGGAAAACTACCCAAGCATTTCATGAAGACATTGTAGAATTTTTTTGAGATGAAAGTATTTTCAAAATTCATACAACTACAGAATGCCATTGGTAAGTCTAAGCTTCAGATTGAAATGAGGAAAAACAAAAAACACTGAAAAAAATCCTCCTTTATAGCAGAACCAGCAGTGTGAGATCCAAAGGAAACTGTGTAAACTTTTAACAAAATAAATTAGTGCAGCAGACCAGTTTTGACCTGCAGCAATGGATGGATGACAATAGCTGCAGTTTTAGTCCAGTTCATGATCAAGCTCTGCAAATCAACCTTTATGCTGTCTTTTTCTTAGGTGCAGAACAGTCTAGACATTGAGAGTCCCAGATCTTGTCCGCCAGGACTGTTTGCTTGGGGGCTTTGTTTGTTTGGTTTGGGGTGAAGTTTTTTGGTTTGTGGCTTTTTTGTGAATTTTTTTTTTTTTAAAGCATCAGAAACCAAAATTCTCCAATGTGTGACTGCAATAGAGCATTGAAAGCTGCCTTGAGACATCATGATTGCTATAACTGCATTATCAAAATCGATCACTTTTTACAGTAAACCACCACAGTGGTGTCTTTGGGGCACTTCAAAGGCTGAAAAAGTGTTTTGAGTGGTGAACTTCAATTCCTTGAGGTAATAAATTGTTGAATAAAGCTACAGTATCCAAAATGCAGCAAAACCTCATGTTTCAAATGTGTAAACTACACATATATGAAGCATCCATCTTCATCACTCATTTATTTGCAATAGTATAAAATACATCACTGATGTTGTCTAAAATTTGTTTCTCAGGACAGAGAATAAACTACTGTAGTTGAAAAGCACCATTAGCGTTAGAAGAAATGGGTATGAATTGGCAAAGGTAAATAAGCACTGAATGGAAATGGGAAAGTTTTAAGTTCTAAGATAGTTTTGGCTTAGGCAAAGTGCCTAGTGAGCTCTCCAGTAAGGCTTATAGAACAGTTCACACAACAACTTCTAAGGAGAATATGGAAATGAACTTAACAGTTAATCCCTAGGTTGACTTAATTGATATGAAACAATTCGAGTGAGCCATACCTTGTTTCCTGTCTTTGGAAAAGGACCATAAATCCATTACCAATCTCGAAATTGCCTAAAGACATGCTGCAGCTGTGGTAAGCAGCTGTCTCTCATACCAGCAGAAAATACTTACTCACTGACATTTATAATGAGCATTCAGTGGTAGTAGGACCCCCCCCCCCCCCCTTTTGTGGCCCCCCCCCCCCCCCCCCAGTTTCTGCCACATTAATACATGTATCACAGTTCAGGTTTTAGTAGTATATTGTTATTTTATTGGGTTCTTACCATTTTATTGTGCCTGTACTGATCAGCCTTTCTACTCCTGTAAAGGAAAACAAAGTGCTGTTTTTCCTACAGTTAAAAGTCCCTATTAACCTGTGTGCTGCCTCCTAATACTGTCAGGGAGCCACAGTTCCTCTTCCATAAATATCCGCTTGTAATTGCTCTGCTGACTGCAGCGACTGAGTCTAGGGGAAATCTGATCCTATCTCAAATGCTGGCTTCAGCAAAGCGTGTACAACCATTCTGGTAAAGATTCAAAGTACAGAGCTCGGAGATAAAGGTACTACACCCATGCAGGCTGACGGATGGCAGCTTGCATGCATTTTCTCCTACCCAGTACACAAGAGGCTATCTGTTTCACAGCATGAAGTGTTAGTTAACATACAGATCCAACGCTGGATCAGAACACCAGCAGTGGCATGGTGGGGATGCATTTCCTTTTATAAGTTCAGAAGGCTTAAAGCTTCACAAAGCTAATATTTTCTTAACTCCCAACTTCTTAAAAACAAAACCAGAACAGTAACCTCACAATTGGATTTGCCACTGTGGTGGGTTGATGCTGGCTGGACACTGGTACCCACCAAAGCTGCCCCATCACTCCCCTCCTCAGCTGGACAGGGGAGAGGAAAATACACCGCAATGCTCATGGGTCGAGGCAAGGACAGGGAGGGATCACTCACCACTTATGATCATGGGCCAGACAGAATCAACTTGGGGAAAAATTAATTTATTACCAATCAAATCAGAGTGGGTTAATGAGAAATAAAACCACATCTTAAAAGCCCCTTCCCCCCCCCCTCCCTTCTTCCCAGACTCAACTTCACTCCCCATTTCTCTACCTCCTCCCCACCAGCAGCGCAGGGGAATGGGGGTTATGGTCAGTTCATCACGCATTGTCTCTGCACTCCTTCCTCCTCACACTCTTGCCCTGCTCTAGCATGGGGTCCCTCCCACAGGAGACAGCCCTCCATCAACTACTCCAACACGAGTCTTTCCCATGGGCTGCAGCTCTTCATTAACTGCTCCAGCGTGGGTCCTGCCAGCTACCTGCTCCAGCCTGGGCTCCTCTCTCCATAGGTCCTGCCAGGAGCCTGCTCCAGTACAGGCTCTCCACAGGGGCACAGCCTCCTTCC
>NW_010136256.1:6613-17410 GCF_000699245.1 Pterocles gutturalis | reverse complement strand
CCCCGGGCTGTGGGTGTGTATCTACTCCACTGTTACCCTCCATGGCTGCAGGTCACAACCTGCCTCACCACGGGTCTTCACCAGGGGCTGCAGGGGAATCTCTGCTCTGGCGCCTGGAGCGCTCCTCCCCTCCTTCTGCACTGACCTTGGTGTCTGCAGTTGTTTCTCTCACATATTCTCACTCCTCTCTCCAGCTGCAACTGCTGTTGCCCAGTTTCCCCCTCCTCCCCCCTCTGAACTATGTGGTCCCAGAGCACTCCCACCGTCACTGATGGCTCAGCCTTGCTCAGCAGCAGGTCCCTCTTGGAACCAGCTGGCGTTGGCCGTCAGATGTGGGAGAAACTTCCAGCAGCTTCGCACAGAAGCCGCCCCTGCAGCTCCCCCCCACCAAAACCTTGCCACACAAACCCACTACAGACATCGCAAACACAAGTGTGCACACATGCCCGTGTAGGTGTTGAAAGGGGTGATGAAAGGTAAACAAAAGGAAACCTATAACTCTGGCTTTTGTGTCCAGATCCCACCCCAAGCCAGGTGCAAGCTCAGGCGATGACACCCCAGCTGTGGCCCTGCAGCCCCCCTCCTGCGCCGCACAGAAAGTCCCACGGCAGTACGGACCTGAGAACACCCGGGTCGTTATGACAGCAGTACTGAAGGTGCTCCTTACACGCCACCTAAACTGAGTGGGGCTGTTGAGATTATCTCTCTGTATTTGGGGTTTGGGTTGGTTTGGGTTTTTTCAGTTGATTTTTGCAGATCTATGTACCTGATTGAGGTGAGATATTGAGTTTCAACATGATTATTGCACACACGCAGTGCGTTATTTCACATCACCAACGCTAACATATGCTAGGATGTAAAGGTCTGCAATTCAACACGTCAAATAAGCTTCTTCGTGATCACAGACAGAAACTAATCCCATTTCAAGCAAACCCTTGCAGCAACTCCTCAACCCCCCAGTGCTACAAGATCAGCCAGACATCTGTATTAAGCAGTAGGATTTCCAAGGCAAGGCACGTGAAGGCGGAAGGAGGCAGTGCTCATCTGTGGGGCTCACACAGGAGAAAGGCAAAGCACAGGCAGGACGGCTGACCAGAAACACCACCAGACAAAGTGCCACAGCCCTTGCTGTCAGGAAAACAGCAGCATAGCTCCCATCAGCTAATATTTGCACAGATTAACTGAAGACATGAAATGCAATAGAAAGGGCAACCAAACCACATATTGCTTAAGGTGTCTTCATGTCTGGGTTTGAGGCTCTGAACATTGGGTTGCCAAGTATCCTGGTGGGCATCTGTGCCCAGCACAGAAAATCCTGCGTCCCCTTTCTCCTGCTCATGCTCAAGACCTAGACTGTCATCTAAACCACAAAGAACAGTATTCCTTTTACTGTATGCACAGCGACTCAGGGCAATCAGCCCAAACTGCTGGGTCATCTAAACATGATCTAAAAGATCAAACAAAACATCTAAAACATGTTCCTTGTTACAACTGTTTTGTGTAAGAGATTATTTCTTTAACAATAAATCACTTAAGTTAGTGCCATCACCTTAAACCCCCTTTCTACCAGATTTCAGTAGTTAAGCTTACTGCTTCCATATAACTGAACATATCTTCAAGTACTTAAATCAACTGAATGAAAATAATGAAGCTAAAGTGTTTACTTAAATGCAAAATCAGACGATATGAATATTCCTTTAGCAGGGTTTCTGTGCGTGAAGATAAAAGGTTGAGAGCAAAGTGAGCAAGAACTGACGCATGGAGCATGTGTGAATGCAAACATATCTGACGTGTTTTGGACATGCCTTGAATATGCAGAGCTTCCTGGAATGCCACATACAAGAGCAATAAGGAAAGGTAAGGAACAAGGAATTTCATTTAATAGATATTTACACCACTCTGTTGGGTACATTGTTGAAAGTCTGGACTTTCGACCTAGCCCAACATCCATCATAACTGGACACTGAAAACCAAAGAACACACTAACCTCAAAAAAGAAACATACTTCATATCACCTTTTAACAAAAGCACCAATGCTGCGTTACAGTGCCTCAAGCCACTTACTATTAGAAGTCTAGTGCGTGCAGTGTTTTCACTCATCTCCAGTAACTCAGAATTTCATCTTACAGGCTGATACACAAGGGAAAAAAGAAATACCAGAGCGTAAGCAAGATACAATCACTGTTTCTACAGACCCTTTCAAAAGGAGCATGAAGCCTCTGAAAAGTAAGATGTGTTTCTGCCTATAAATAGATACGCTTTGTACATGTTATTACAAATTGCTTGGAAAAGATTTTAGAGATAGGTGAGTTCTGACCTCTGTGTTTTTATATCACATGCTACAAAGCAGTGTGAAAAGCACGGCTGATACTGCAATGTTTTTCTCCAATTTTAAGTTTTTTCCAAACCATGACAGATATGGCCCACTGGCAAAAATGAATCTAAATGTAGACAAGAGCTCTTTTACTCTGCTTCTTTCCCGGCAATTCTTTTAGAGTATGGCCACCACCCTGTACGACGAAACAAAAAAGCACAACTCAATGCATTCTCAGCTCTCCAAACGTGCTACTGGGGCTGGTGATTGACTTGAAACACTAACACTGCCTCTAGCATAAATTTCCATGAGTAAGAAAAGAAGATACTGGAGCATTTAATTACTCACCTCTTGTACTTGGAATTTGTTACATGAATTGATATAACAATGAACTGCATTAACTATGTATAAACACTACCATATTAGTTATAATGGTTGTACAAATATTTGACAAGCAACCACAGAGCACTGGATATCTAAAGGTGCCTTAGAGGTTATGACAAGCTCACCCCAATCAGAGACAAAGTAAAGAAGCAGCAGGGATGTTTCATTTTATGTTATAATTATTTACATTACATTCTTTTCATATGTGCTAATTTGTGCAAGCTGCACAAGTGTTTGCACTGGGTTCTACATTTGTTATAGCAATCAAACTTTAAGATACAAACATCTTTTAAATTTAACTTTTATCTTTACGAAGTCTAGATGACAGCTTTTTTATATAGGCAATTAGCATAGAAATTACAGATGTGGAAAATGTGCAATCAGCTGTCCTGTTTGCCATAGCACAATCTTTAAGAAGCATAAAAGAAAGCAGGAATCAAGGAAAATCCATTTGGCTTTATGACTTCAAAAGTAGATGAATGAAGAAAACTGGAATAAACCCACCAGGAGCAAAATTGGGGAGGGGGGGATAGGTGTACAGCAGGAAATTGAGAAAATACAGAGGGAAGAGGCTTTTTTCCTCCTTAAAGATATTATGAAAACAAAACCCTTTAGAAGTTTGAGCATTTCATGTCTGTCTAAAATCAGACCAAGGAGAGTCCAAATTCCCTCCCATAGTAATGCTTTTGCTTCACTTCCATTTCCCAGTTTCTGTAAGTTGTTTTCTGTGAGAGTTTGGGGTTTTTTTGTTTATTTTTTAAAAAGAGATTTCTTCTGTCAGACCCCTGGTGTCAACGGCATTAGTGGAGCTTCCCAGCCCCTGCCACAGCATTGCTGGGGGGACAGTAACAGCGTTCACAGGACCGTACAGCACTAACTGCAGGCGCTGGGTATCTTACCCACTTACAACTCTGCAAGAACTCTGAAGGGCGGGGGGAGACTCCTCCACCATCTATAGATTCTCCATACTGCTTTACTGAAAGATTCACTTTTGCTGCATTAATGCAACTTGAAAACACACGCACTGAGATCATCACTAGTAATTTTGCTACTAGTTTCCTACATCCTCTACCGTAAGCTTCACGCATTAGAATATCAAGCACTGGTACTCTTCTATATGGGGGAACAAAAAGATAATAATTAGAAGGCCAATTCCACCAAATAAATGGCCCATATCTTGTTATTATTTTTTCCCCTGTGCTTGATGGAAGCTGCCATTCTCCATTTGGATGATTATCTTTCCTTGCAGGCATCATCTTTAATACACCTATCAAACACCACCTTCCAGCTTTAGCATTCACCAGGTAGTTCTCTCCTGAGCAGAGCAGAAATTGTATTCTCGGCAGCAATTACCCCTCAATCTTCATTAATTCTGGAGTTGTCCTTTAATCCTTGCTGACTTGCCTTCATATTTTGTTTCCAACCCTAAACCTCCTGTTTGCTAAATCACATTCTCTGCTCATTTTGCTCAGCGAGTTCCCTCAACACCCACGTTTGCTTGTCTTTAGGTGGTAAAGGAGAAGCCACTGTTTTGTCTGGAACAGCTTCTCTTCTGACTTATCAACACAGCTGTGGGATCCACCCCACTAGAGGAACACTACTGTTTTCTTCAATTAGCTGATGTTACCCATTCCTTTGATGAGAATGTTGATCTTTGCCACAAAAATAAACTATTTGGTAGCTGAGAACAAAGCACTCTGCAAAATTTAAAGCTGTCATAAAGCTGGAAGGAAGCTCTAAAAAGCGAAGTGCATGTTCTGTGGATTTCTTTAACACTTCCACATGTAAATGAATTTAAACAAAAATTGTATCAATCCTGAAAAGGCAAGTGTTTGGAAAGGAAACTTTTGCTGTAATAGTTTTTTATACTAAAATTACTAAGCAATCACATATACATTGACAACTCATATCTGTTTCATACTGAGACTTCCGCTGTCATGATAACATCCCTGCACTTCAAAGCATGAAACCCAAAGGCATTATTAGCCACATTATAACAAAATTCTAGTCTTGGTGATTCCACCCCACCTCCCCACCCACATTTAAGAAAGCATCAAAATTGTAATTCCAGACTCATGAAAGAGCCCTGAGTTTACTGCCGTGTTCCTTTATTGTCTATATATTTCCTCATGGGACAGAAATCCACATTATCTGCAGATTGCTCCTGCAGCACCGTATAACGGTACATGACTCACTACTCGTATCTACCAAATCCAAATAGTCTGTCTTCTGTGCTAACTCTGCATGAGCCTAGGTCACTGTTCTCCTGACAGCTAGAAAGTTTCGGCTTCTTAATGCTTCTTTTCTTAAGCTAAGTGTTCCTGTATTGTTGGGGTTTTCAATAACTGTAATTATCCCATGTAGTTTTACAAACTACACTTTTCTACTGGAATATTGTTTATAAATAGGATTTTTACTGCCTTCTCTCTGGAATTGGATGTTAACAAGCTAGTTGGCTAACAACTCTCATAATACTTCGACAGCATGTGGGCCTCCCACTTGCTTTTAGCCCAGTTTCCATAATCCAAGTATTCTGGAATCTAGCAATCTTCTGGAAGCCATGGAGGACACGGCCCCTCTACCTGTTCTTCGTCTGAGAAGCATGTAGGTACGAAGAAAAATATTTGCACAATCACTTTCACATCACAACCTTTTTATTTGCTTCAGTCTCCAAACAAAACAAACACCCTTGAAAGACTCGTACAAGACACGGGTGCAGTTCATTGAAATGTGTCATTGGAAGAGAAGCATGTGCTGCGGGGTTTCGTCTGGTGGAACAGAAGACCCTCCCTGTTAACGTTCACGGCTCAAGTGAAAGGCATCTAGTTCACCAAGACAAAAATCTGCTCTGAGCAAATTATCTGAAGGCAGATCTGCTACAGACCAGTGTTTGGCTGTAGCACCCCAGCTCATTAGCAGATGCTGATCCCACTAAGTAATTAGCAAGTTTCCTTAGCTCTTAATCCTACCCTGATACACAGCAGAGGGAAGCATCCACGGGAAAGACAGAGCAGCAGTGGGAGAGGGCAGCTCTGCAGGAAATTACACATAAAATTGGCCACACATTAGGTAAGCAAACTTAGCGGATGCTGAGCTTGAAGGAAATGCTTGGCCCTTATGCTGTCAGTATTCGAGACCACTGCCTAGAAACAGACCTAAAAGGACATTCCTTTTCACCAGTTTTCAGTGATGTATAAATCTAATCCTTCAAAAGTGCTTTTGCAGGAATGACTAAGGTCCTGGAAGGGGCTGGTTTGGTTTATTAGCTTTATCTCCAGTACTACGACAACAACAACCAGTTGCACAGATCTTCCTTGATCTACAACTGCTCCAAAACTTGGAGATTTTCAAAACCTCATAAAACTAAGTCAACTTTGCACTTGCCTAAAGCCAACCAAAATGGCCCTCATTTTACACTCTGGCTCTGGATACTCTGGAAATCTACACATCAAAACTGAAAACAAAATTGCCAGACAAAAATCTTGGGTGCTGTACAGAATACATCGTGCCATTTTGAAAGAAAAAGCAAATTATAAAAATCTGAAAGCAGTCACAACAGGTGGAAGACTGGAAGGCAGTTTTCTTTGTTCTTCAAGAAAAAGCAATCAGGCTCTCAGAAGAAAATGAAACTCGGAACGGACAAGAAGGTCTAGTGCACAAGGCTCTCCAGGGTGGTTGGAAACCAGTATGAAGAGTTCCACTGTGGTGGGACGGGAACAATTCTGTGGTGACTAGCTTGAAATGCTTAAACTTCTTTAGAGTTTTCCACACCATGACAATACAGACACATGAAAAGCTGATGTTACCAAGTCAGCACCCCAAGCAGTGTACATGTCTCTTCAGAAAGAACTTTTGGCTGAATACCTTTGAAATTAATTAATAACAGATAAAGGCAGTTGTAGCCTATAGATTAAAATTCCTGTTATAAATACAAAAAGAACTGAAACCCAAGCAAAGGTAACTCGTCTTCTAAGATTCTTCATTTCTAAATACCACTTGTAATCAAAACAAAAAACCCCACTCATCGTTTGTGACTTGTTGGCTATTAAGTCTTCTCTATTATTAACAAGTATTCACTCTAAATGATCCCACTCCAATAATTTATAATAACAACTTATTCCCATGCTCAGCTACAACAGTCTGTTACTGAACTGAGCAGTCTCAAGACCAAGCCTTGGTTACCATGTGCAATTAAGCAACAGTACTGCCTAGCCATCACTACAACCACCCCAAAACACAAGACAGGTTGGAATTGTTTCCAATTACAGAGCACTGACCCTAAAGTAGGTTCCTTTGTTTGCACAAATAGCTAATTTTTTTGTTCTCCTTCTCCAAGACTGCTGGTGAGTTGGTTCTTTTTAATTTTGAAAAAGTCAACCAGTGGTACTTTAAACCAGTTTTGTTCGCACTAGAAGATTCACTGTAAAGATGAATGCTGTTGATTTTATACTTCACGTAAAACAAAAGGTGTTATTTGCACTTTTTAAAGTAGTTTATTCAGTCAACTCTGTTGTAATTGAATAATTTAACTTTAATAAACTGTCCCTGAAGCGTACAAAGTACCTTTTCTGAATGTAAATCTCACTGCCCAATAACCTCTGTGAAAAAGAGACCATAACTCTTTCCTACCTCGCTAACAATACCCAAGCTGTCTGCTTTTCATTAATGGTATCAGCTCTCCATTAAGGGGATCTATAGCTTTCTCCAGTCAACTTTTTTTTTTCTTCCATAAATTGATCTTCCAACAGCCTTAGAAATTCTTGGCAACAGTACAAGAATTCCTTCCATTTTCACATGCACAGGTGAAAGTTATGTTAATGTTTATCTTGGTGTTACACTGAATATTGACTGAAGAATACGTAGCAGGAAGACTTGAACTAGGAGACGATCAATGGAAAACAACTGCAAGTTCCATTATTTGTTGCTAGCTATGTCTTGCTGATACTGATAAATGAAGCCAAGTGAACAAGACCAAAGCAGTGTTTTCAAAAATACGTCCCACTGCTAAAGGGTCTTAGAGCAGTTAAGGATAAAAACATACAACCATCCCCTCTCCCTGAGTAGCTCTGTCCAGTTCAGAACAATTTTTACTGTTAAGTGCTTTTCAGAAAATGGCATGGCAATCTTATATTAATTGACAAGCCTTAGATACCTTTGATTGCAGCCTTCTTTACTGAATAGACGCACAATTTGTACAAACTATTTATTAACATCAGTTTAATTCCTCATCTGAAGTATTGACCACATGGCTCAAAAAGCTGCATTCCTGAAGAAAGCAGAAAAAAATTACGGATAACAGTGGTCTGATATTGCTTACTCACCGATTTGCACTCAAGCATGCGCATCATAAGGTCCCCATGATCTCCAGATGCATGACAAGTTTAACTGAAGTCATCTTTGCCTAAACTTCATGCAGAGCCAGTGAAATAGTGAGATGCCGGTCAGGACAGAAAAGGGCAGGAAAAGAGTGAAGTGATGAGCAACATGTTATGCTGATTCAGGGTAAACAAGAAGGTAGCCCAGAGATAAAAGAGAAAGGAAGGCCCCGCACAGGTGAAACCATGGTGAGACCAACCTAGCCAGATAAAAATACTGTGTGCGTGTCTGTACACATATCAGAGAGGAAAAAAAAAACCAGAACCATGTATTTGTAATGAGGGGGAAAAAGTCAAAGAGCTTGATCCAATATCAGATGAGAAATGAGAAACACATCACCTTAGTCTATGAGATAACAAGGAAGAAAGGAGAAAGCAGGAGCCTGAGTCCCTGGAAGGCTTCAGAGACTAGCAGACACTTTCAGAAATCCGGAACTGTTCAAGGGAATTTTGAAGTGATGGTCCAGGTCAAACTGGGTTGAGGTTTCCCTGTCTTTTTATGAAGTTAAAAACCACTATTTTCCCAAAATATTTTTACACATACAAAATGTATTTTAGAGTATTCCAGGAAAATGAAGTTTACTCTTACGTTCAAGCATATTTGTCCAAGCACCTGAAAGGCAGAAACACACCAGTTCTTATAAACTACGTTTTCCTCCTTTGCCATCCACATCTCAAACGCAGTACCAAACCTGGCCATTCACACCTCAAGTAGCGCCCTTGGATCTTTAGGAGGATGAAGTGGTCAAGGACTGTGTCTCCTCCAAAACCCAGCATAACTCAATGTTCGTTCTGATGAAGTGTCACAAGAGAGTGCCGAGAGAAAGCAGAGATTTGCTTGGGATAGTTGTCCCACGGGCTGGGTATCAGCTGCCATCGCTGTTTTGTCACACTGAGCTACATTCACATGATGCAACTGATACACTCATTGGTGCCAGAAGGATTATCGAGCTGATTTGGAACCTTTACTTCATCCATTTTGCCAAATCTAGGGCAGGCAAAGCAGGTCAGAGAGAAAAGCTGGGTCTCTTCTACACTGCTGCCTTAGTCTATGTCACTACTGAGACAAACAGGGTCTCCGTGGTGCCCTCCAGCAGGGCACAAACTCCAACTGGACTGCCTGGGAGGCACCTACCAGTAATACAGATTGCAATCAGCATTTTGTGTTGCTCCTCTATAAACAGCCCATTGACTTTGGCAGCTGTACATTCACCACAACATGAATAGGAATGTAAAAACCCCCCTGCATGTTTAAAACATGAAATTGATAACACTAAAGCAAAATCCATAGTTTACCAGATCCTTTTAGTTTCTAAAACTCGTATTTGTCATATTATATGCAGTAGTAGAGGCTTCTAGCCTTTATATATTCTAACAAGATGAATCACACTATGATATTGAGCTACTCTCAGAAGTAATCTAAGCTTTAGAATAAAACCACTGACTACAGCAGCCTTAAGAAGAAGAAAAGAAACACAATCAATAAAAATATTCTCTGGAAAATAAGCTTCTATGAATGAAGTGGAAGTAATTTTGCGTCAAAAGGAAATGTTCAGTTATACATCACTATCATAGGCTCCTTCTAAACCAGGCCTTTCTAGGATGGCATCTGCAGCAGAGCACACGAACTTCAGTAACCCTGTGAAAGCCACAGTCCCTGCAAGCAAGTCCCCCCCTCTTATGGAGCCAGTCAGCTCCAGCAGCAAGTGCTGCTCCCGGGGAAACCAGCCTGATAAAACCTGAAGCTGCTGTAACAGGCAAGGGCGGTATCTGGGCTGCAATCAGCAGCATTATTCTCACTAAGTACCAGTGACACGTTGGTGTTGATATCTTCATCGCTGAACTCCAATGGGATCAAGCAGCACTGAAAACCCAGGGTGGCTCATCCCCGTGTTGCCTACCGAGAGAGGGCAGTGAGAGCTCACGCATCCCTCCTGCAGGGACACAGCACAGCCTTCACCCACCACACACGGACAGATGTCATTCCCATGCAACTACAAACCCTTTGGACACTCTTCAGAATTACACCAAGAGGAACCCTCAGCCACAACAAGGCCAGCCTGTGCGTGCTCTTCAGCCAGAATTCCTCCCCAGAGGTATCACAGATTTTTGGGATGCCTGTTCCCAACACTGTGTTGAAGTAATTGGTCCCACCACCCAGAAAGGTGCCAACCCTGCTACTTAATCATTCGGCCACAACGTCGGCATACATACACGTTGTAGCACCCACAGCCCCGGAGTTAATGTGCGAGCTATGCCGTGCCCATTGCACACCAGTGGTGATTTTTGCTTCGCTGGTAAGTGGAAAGATATTCTTCAACCTTCACAGCTACAAACAATCACAATCTCACCTATGGTATAACCTTCAGGGTGTCTCCAAATCCCCATGACAGCACTTTGGGGTTTGCTTCTTAATAGCACGTACCTTTTCCTCCTTGCAACATCTCACCTTCTTTCACCAACACTGCCACCATTTGAAAATCAGACTACAGTTAAGACAGTTTTTTGTTAGATACTGAAAAACTGAAGGAAAAAGGAATAATGGCTTAGATCCCTTAGCTTTGCAGGGCGAAGATCTGATGTGCCTTCTGGAAAGTGTTGCTGGATGTTACGCAGCAGTGCTGGTACAAGCCTTGGAGGCGGGCAGCCTGAGGAGCAGTTGGTACAAGAGACAAAAAAAAGATAAGGACGATCTTTTGAGGTGAAGCACCCCATTCTCAAACA
>NW_010136256.1:0-6598 GCF_000699245.1 Pterocles gutturalis | reverse complement strand
CTATCACAAAAGAGCAGAATTCAATCCAGTGGTACTCTCTTGAAGCACGAGTGGAAGTGAGAGTAGTCCACCAACACACAAGAGCAGGGATGGCCAAGCCTTGAGTCTAGAACTCAGAGAAGTCGTTCAGATCCAGAACACTGTCAGATTTGTACTTGCTAGATTTCTATTCTTCAAGACTGGAAAGTTGCAGACACACCAACATTGCTGTATCCAAGCAGCTTTTATACTTGATCTGGTTTTCTTAGGACACAGCAAGTGAAACAGCCTACTTTCTCACTCACAGTGTTCCTTGTGAATATGCCTTTAAAGAGTGAAGCACTAATAAGGAGCTACAGCAGGGACTGTCAGCCTGCACAGGGAACTAAGAAGAACACAAAGATCTAAACTGAAATTTGCTCGACAGCATTTCATAGCGTAGTTCCAGAGGCAGCTCTGTTCAGAGCATTGCAACTCCTGGCAGCACAAGGGGGAACTAGCGTAGTTCCAGAGGCAGCTCTGTTCAGTGCATTGCAATTCCTGGCAGCACAAGGGGGAATGGGAGGTTGCTACCATCCCTGCTATCTGTGCAGGCTGCAGTCTCTCCTCCCAGCAGGAGCAAACTCCAAAAGTGTTCAATCATCAACCTATAAAGCCTGGGATAAAAATAACTTCTCCGATACTAATATATATCTTCTATGTGTGTCAAAATTACATATGGCTGGGATAAAAATAACTTCTCCGATACTAACATATATCTTCTAGTAAATGTGTGTCAAAATTACATATGAATGTAAGTTTTTCCCGGGTGCACTGATGGCACTGCCACTTGGCCTGTGCACGCTGTGACCATGTCAGTGCAGGACCACGTTCTTCGTAGGAAGGATGACTGTACACACACAGATCAGTTTGATGCTTTCATGTCAGAAATACGAGATACAACACATTCACACCTCCTACTCCTCAAGTTCATCTCACTTCTTGAAAGTAACAGATAGCGAGCACATTCCCAAACCAGATCTGTCTTGGACAGGACAGGTCCAGTGCTGGAATTCAAATAACAGCATCCCATTATTCTGACTGGGATAAAGCACAGGCTAGCTGGAAAACAAAAATTTGTCTAATGGTAGGAAAACTGCTTTCATTAAAGAAATGCTGCTAGGAAAGAAGATAGGCTGAAACGGTCTGGAAATCCAGGCTTCTTGAGATGGTTTATTTTTTTCAGGGAAGCTCTGTCACAAAACTAGGACAGTGCTTTTGCTTTTTCATTTTTATTAATTTTTTTACATGCTATTTTCTCACTGATTTCCTTCCTCACTTTTATGGCATTGGCATTGCAAGTGAATGTGACAGGCCGCTTTCTTCACTCGGCAATCAGTGGAGGACTAGACTCTGAACACGTTTCAGAGTCTAAAGAGGTACGTGTCCAGTTAACATCATCAGCTCCTCTCTCCGAGGAACTTCTCCAGCACTGTGACGCCAAAGCTCAGTATTGAGCCACATCCATGTTAATTAATTCTAATTTTAGTTCCACCTCTTTCTGACCACCAATAAATCCATGGTGCTTTGTATTCCAGAACTGGGATATGTTTGAGCATTACAGAATCTGGCATTTTCAAACCATTTCTGTACCTTACCCATTTGTCAGTAACCTCAATATGTTTGGCATATGAAAACACACACATATCTGCTTTAGGGTCGAGTAAAGCCTATGGGATGGCAATTCTAACAGCAATGTAATTCCTGGAACTGTAGACAATACAGCATAGTGATGCCATTTGGTATGGAAACAGCTTTCTTTGCAGAAAGAACATGATCTGTTTGTCATTACAACATGCTGAAGTTCTTCCAAGGGATCAGCCACCAGAAATGGCAATGCTGCATCAAAACCACAGTCTCTGAAAATCCTTTACTTTCCGCTCATGTAGCTTTTATAGCAAGACAAATTTTTAATTCTAAAAAACCAAAACAAAACACCCTTTCATTGCATCTTTAGAGAGCCTTTTAAACACAAGTACAGAGAGATGTTTTCATTAGTCTCAAGGCTGTTGTCCAACTATTCCTCAGACACTTTATAAACTAAATGTATTTCAAGGAGCTGCCAAAAATATGAATTTTATTCAAGTAACAGATCTATGTATTTAAAACCATCTTTCTCTGAATCCTCCTGTGATGATAGCTGTTATCTGCTCCTTTCATAGCAGGCAGTGCTTGTACTGGGGTTTATTACTGAGGAAATTAAGTGTTACACCTGGTGTCAGACCCATATGACACGGTTTCAGCACTGTGCTACGTTTCATATCCTCAGGCACCTTCCAGGTACAGTCAAGCAGAGAAGACTTCCACTAATTTGAGATATAAAAGAATAAATAACTGGGCTCTAACTGAATGGAGGAATGGGCAGAACAGCCTACTTACAACAAAGAGCACTCGCTACGCTTAACAGATCTCTGGGCGGTACAGCTCAGTGCTCCTGCCCTGTGGGGCAGCAGGAGGAGGCCAGCCTGAACCTTCTCCTCTGGCTTTCAAGTACAGGGCAAGGATGCTATCTGGCCTCTTAGAGGCAAAGCAGCTGGATACAGAGCCCAGCAGAAGTGTAATTGTCTTAAACACTTCAGACAGTCTCAGTGCATGATACTTGTCCCACTTACAAACATTTCCAATCTAACAGTCACTACACTGTAAACAGAATTTTGATTAATCCCACTGAGGACTCTCTGATGTATATTCATAGAATCACAGAATGGTTTGGGTTGGAAAGGACCTTAAAGCCCATCCAGTGCCACCCCCTGCCATGGGCAGGGACACCTCCCACTAGCCCAGGTTGCCCAAAGCCTCATCCAGCCTGGCCTTGAACCCCTCCAGGGATGGGGCATCCACAGCTTCTCTGGGCAACCTGGGCCACTGCCTCACCACCCTCTGAGTGGGGTGGGGTTTGCCTTGATATTGCTTTTCCAACCACTACTACAGAAAGCATTGACTGGCCCCACTAATAAAAGATACAGCACAGACATAATTTCAAGGAACACCTTAATAACTTTTCCATTCAAGCAGGATTTGGGTGGATGTCCCTGAAGTGCTCCATTTTCCACGCTACCCAGAACAGATGATTTTAGATCTGAGGAACCTCATAAATATGTGATTAATGACTGAACCAACACTGGATTACTGGGAAATACTGGATTCCACTGGAAATCCTACTGTTTTGACCATCATTTGTGTTCCAATTTGGATTTAACCAGAGCAGTAAGATTTTGATAACTGAGAAGCAGCAACAAGTTTCACTCCAAAAAAGCATCATTTTGTGTCGATGTTAACCTATACAATTACCCGAGTCCTGCTGAGGTTTTAAAGGTCCTGCAGTTCTGCCACTTGCGGAAACTTCCGAGGCCGAGCCATCATGCTGCAACGGGCTTTAAGTTCATCTGGCTGCAATTTTGTCTCAAGCTATCTTGGAGCGTTTACAGGTGCATAGAACCATCTGACAGGAAACTATTTCATTTAGCTTCTAAAGAAAACCCAGTCTAAAGAGCAAGGTATTTGTTTAATGGAAGCCTATCATGCTGTATTGAGAACATTTCAAAAGTAGAGGTCAAAATATCCACATATTTTTCAAAGGCTGACTTTTTAACCTTTTTTTTTTAAACACCACCATGCTGAAATGTTTACCTAAATGCCATGCAAAATTCCCACAGAGTCTATAGTTCACTACAGAGCATGCTACCCTGCCTCTTTAAAATTATTACACATTTTTTAAAAAGGAATGATACATAAAACATTCATACTTACCCTGTTATCATAACACAATTTAAGAACATAAGACATAAGAATATTTCCAAGAATACATCCTCCAAGACCAAAGCTATTTACTGAATATATAAACAGAAATGTCTTAAGATGTTTAACCCCCAGTATTGATACAGAAATATTCCTAAAAGGCTATTCTGCCTTTTGTAGCCTACAAAAAGGTAGAGAGAGAGAGAAAAAAAATTCAATACATATATTTTCACTCTGTCATTTCCACTTTAAAGCTCAGATTTATGTTGCTTTTTTCTACATTCAATGTTGTTTATGGCCTTCTGTTCCTCAGCCAGCTGAAAGCCACTATAATTTTCTTTGCCTGAATTATTTGTGCTTTCATGTATGGTTTGTAAGGCTCAAACATGTAAACTTGCTGAACTCTACCTAGAGAAATGTGATTATCTTCCTTCTCTGTGCAGGCAGATCCATGGGCAAATTCACACACGCTTTGTTCTACCAGCATAAGGAAAACATTGCCTTTAGTTTTTTAAAGAAAATTCTGCTTTTTTGTTTCAAAGGATAATCAAAACTGAAACACCTGCATATTAACAACAGCTTTAATTAATATGCCTTTAAATCATCATATGCTGAGACATAAGCTTTCCACTTATGAGAGGTCACCCAGCCAGGCCTCATTAAAGTGGAAACAGAACCTTCATCTCCAGCCTGCCACCGCGGAAACATCCTCTCCCTGATTTACCTCTTTATTAGGTAAAAACCTTCTTCTCGCAACACCGGGCAGGGTGCTTTCTTTGAACTTGTTTGCAGCTTCTTCTTCTTGTAAACTGAAGAGAATTCCAGCCCTCGTAAGTCTTTTCTGAGAACTAACAGCATTTCTGGCCATGAGAGAGATGGAGGTGAGCAGGGTTAACGCAGACATGGGTGATGCCATCAAATAAATCAGGGGCATGTTTTTGTCTCTGTCAAAAGAGACCTGATCCTTCTGAACGGGGACAATTCACTTGAAGTAGTCTGTTTCAAATGAAATTTATCAAGCAATGCTCAAATTCTCTCTTTCTGATCTTACTTTTGGAAGTCAAAAGGGAGAGAATAAGATGCTGGGCCACAATTTTTAAAGCCTAAATTGAGGCAATAATTTCAATTTATGCTGCTTTTTAGATAAAACTGCAAGATATAAACCACAACACGCAGTATTAACCTGCACTCCTAATCATAACCCGGAGGAGGATACTTTCCATCCATCTGGCACTATGCTTGGAGAAGAAAAAAAAAAAAAGCAGCTGTGATTTTGAGATTAAATATGGTTTTAGAAGAGAAAAACCAGTTGGGAAGAGTCATGGAAGAAAAGTTTACAGAAGAAGAAAATACTGAGCACATTTCCTGGAGTATAACTCAGGCATCTTGAGCAGCTACCAGTCTCTGCTTTGCTGTATGGCACACAAACATCGTGATAGCAAACCTGAAAGATTTCTCTTCCCTGTTAAGATGGGGATGGTTTTCAATGCCACATACAATGCATATGACGAGGTCCCACAGTGCTATTATCAGAGAACTTGATAGCAGAGTGATCATGGCAGGCATGCCTGTATTATCTTGAAGAAACCATATAAAGATATTAATTGCTCTCCGGATGGAAATTCTCAGACAACTTCAGTCCAGTGAATCTGGGTCTTACTTGAACCTACTCTAAGGCCTGGTTAATGTAGTAGGGCATGTGGACAAGGAATGTCTTATTCTACTGTGCTAAATCCATCCTAGTCTTGAAAATAGCTACAGCAGGGCCACAGAGGTGGTCAGAGGTTGGAGCAGCTCCCGTGCGAGGACAGGCTGAGAGAGTTGGGGGTGTGCAGCCTGGAGAAGAGAAGGCTCCAGGGAGACCTTAGAGCAGCTTCCAGTGCTGAAAGGGGGCTACAGGAGAGATGGGGGTGCACTCTTCATCAGGGATAGAATGGGGGGTATGTTTTCTTGTGAGGGTGGTGAGGCAGGGGCCCAGGCTGCCCAGAGAAGCTGGGGATGCCCCATCCCTGGAGGGGTTCAAGGCCAGGCTGGATGAGGCTTTGAGCAACCCGGGCTAGCGGGAGGTGTCCCTGCCCATAGCAGGGGCGTGGGAACTCAATGATCTTGAAGGTCCTTTCCAACCCAAACCATTCTGTGATTCTATGATTAAGCCTGCTAAACCTATCTGTTAGCCTAGACAGACCATACTGTAAGTAGAGGCTTTAGGTTCTTCTTATTGCAACTGTGAGCTGACCCATTTTCAGACCTTTAAACTTAAACCAGCTTGGCAAAGAGGCAACAATGTGTGCAGACATATCCTGCAGCAAAGAAACAGAGTGACCCTATTAAAACACACCCAAAAGAGCACAGAGAGCACGGCTGAGATACCACTGATGGCCGAGTAACAAGTGGCCATTAGTGCAACGGCAAAGCTAAAACGGGTATTGGGAAGGAAGGCATCAAAGGGAGCCCGGTGCTTCCATCACAGGCCACTGCAGAGCCCAGAACAGTCCACAGCGTGATCAACCTCACAGCACGCAGCTCTAAGGTACTCAGTGTAAGAGCACAAAAGCTTCAGGAGGAACCACAATCAGTCCCCACCAAACGGGGCCCTGGCAGCAATGAGCCATTCGTTAGACGAAAGAACGTAAGTCATCTAAAGTTTACTCCCCACTTTCTCTCTACCTATTGTTTGGGTTTTATTTTTGAACTCTGACAAAGGGCCCAGTGTTGCACTGTCACATAAACAGAGATAATCCCATTGATACACTTCTCTTGCCCTGTTAAGTCATGTTACAGATGGAAAACCAGGAGTTCACAAATAATCATTTGTGCTGGAGCACATCAAGGTCATTTGACT
>NW_010136255.1:45870-46108 GCF_000699245.1 Pterocles gutturalis | reverse complement strand
AGTACCTGGAGCAAAGCAGCAAAGCTCTTCAACAGGTAACTCCCTGCAAGTTCCTGTTCATGTCATGGCTCCATGACATTCCTTTGGAAACAGAAAAGATAGGTCCAGGAACAAAATTATGCATTTACCACTTCTTCTTTCCTCCCTGAAAGAAAGGAGCCTGGTTCGGAAAGCAAATACTTTTTTGCCAGAGACTGAAGCCATGGCATGGGGAGATATCACCTTCTAGGATGACTCC
>NW_010136255.1:31617-45842 GCF_000699245.1 Pterocles gutturalis | reverse complement strand
GATAATTCTTTGAAATTTAGTCTCACACATTTTGCTTATTTAAATTTAAGTGAAAAAGCAGAGTAAAGGTTTTGAAAAATTAGAAATGGAATTAATTCAGTTTACTAATACCAACACCAAGCAAAAAAAAAAGATTGTGTGTTGTTGGTTACAGAGCAGTTATTATTATTAAAGCTATTAGGCTTTACCTTTTAGAGGGTGCTGTTATCAGAAAAGTGAATGTTCTGCTAAGGTATACTGTATCAATGAGTGTTTGTAATTCCTCCAGATAAAATATCCCTGATTCTTAACTATGAAAAGTCACTGGATACATTATTTTAGATAAAGGGGAGAAAGGAAAAAAAAAAAAAAAAAAAAAAAAAAAAAAAAAAAGAAAGAAACCCATTTAAATAAAAACTAGAGGCATAGTCAGATATGTGGACAACAGAATAGGTTACAGACAGAAGTGTATACGTATCTGGTTGGAAGTAACATGAAAGAGGTGATTATAAAAGAAGACAAAAGTGATGAAACCAGAGTAGGTGTTAACTTCTGGGAAGACATTTTAAAAACACTAACACTGACCAGGAAAAAAAAAAAAAAACTCTTACTGAAGGTGCTTAGAAATACCTGAATTAAAAAAAAAAAAAAAAAAAGTAATGGTTTAAGTATAAGGCACTCCTAAGTTGGTTGAGGAATGTGTGTTGGAAGGGTCAAAGGGTTTGACAAGTCTTCAGGCTGCTACAACCATCCTGCAAACTCCTTTACCCTTCATTCTGCTTAATGGTACCAAGCCAAGTTCTTCTGTTTCCTTTGATCACGCTTTTTGTTACTGAAGTTATCACTCTATTTAATCCAGTTTAAATTCATCCTTCTTGAAAACTTGTGAAATAAAACTGTACACAGCATTTTGGATGGAAAAAGTGCAACGCATCAACTAGTTAGTATCTTTTCTTGAAAGACTTCAGCCAATACATCTGTAGAATGCAATTGCCATTTTCATTTTGATTTCATCTGGTTCCTCACAGTTACCCTGTGACTGACAGGTCCACACAACTTTCCTCTACTCTGCTCTTTCCAGTAGATTAGTTCTCAGCTTGAAGTATAATTTCTTACTATTAACCAAGTAGAAGATCTTGTACTTTGTAACATTGCTTTTTATCTCACTTTTACTGTGCCAGACTTCAAGATTGTTCAATTCCTCTACTACAGCAATTTAACATTCCTCTGAATAGATGATGACTCCCAAATCTTGGTCTTTGAGAGACTTTTTTTTTTTTGTCAGGACATTAGTGAAAGCAATAAATAAGTTTGCTTCCCAGGTGGTCACTCAAGAACTTCACTAATAACTTGTTTTCAAAGTTATATTTTCCCGTTTCATTGATTCCGTATCACCTCCTTTTCAGCCAGCTCCTTATTCAATGTATGATTTCTCTACTAACTCTCAGTGTTTTAGTTGACTGAACAGGTTCTTGTGTGGCATCACACAAAGTGCTTTACTGAAAATGATTAAAGTACTTCTTTCATCATTGTTTCTGTTTAGTTACCTAGAATCTATGTTATAGATTTTTGCTTGTCCTTCAGCTAAAATTAGAACAAATTAAGATCAGTTTTTCTATTATATTTTTCTACGTATTTTCTGATATAAATATCTTTCTGATCTCTTTCTAGAATATCTTCAGAACATACTGAAAATGCAAAATAACATCACTCCTACAGAATCAGCAAGGAAGCTGGACAATTATCAGACATCTTCTGTTTTTTTGGGGTATGTTTTGTTTTACAATAAATCTTAAAATTGATATACATCACTACTACATACATCATTGTTACTTTTGTTTTTAAGCTTAAAGTATTTGTCCACCTCTGTCACATGCCCCATAGACAGGAATTTTTGGGAGATAAAGACAATGCATTCAAACAGGTTTCCCTGGATAGCTTACAGCCTAAAATACATGAAGACATACACAGCAAGTGTATTCTCTCATAAAAGTTTTAGCTCCACATGCATCTTACCTTATGAAATTTTTTTAAAATTTATTGATCAATACAAGTGAAAGCAGCTAAGCATAAATAATTCTGAGGAAGGTACTACAATACTGCAAACAATGATCAATTAGAATACAGTGTCAGTGCTTCAGTTTTCATAGTTTGCCCAATATTTAGTAATCAAACTGTGAAAGCCAGGGAAAAGCAGTTTTCAAAGCTGACATTTTACAAAAATATCCCAAGAGCAACAGGGCTAAATCCATAATGGAAGCTTACTTTAAGCATTAGTTTTTCAAGAGTCATACATCTGAGGTTGTCATTCTTTGTATAAGTTAAGCTATATCAATATTCTTTTAAGCCAACAGATAAAATTATATCCCTGTATTTTTAAAATATAGCAGGAGAGGTAGGGTAGTGCTAGAGGAAGAAAAGACAGTGTTAGCTGTGCAGTGCTTTGATCAACCTTTCTGTTTTCTTAATTCTAAGTACAATGGGCTGATGCACATAACATGGAACATTCTGATGCTCTAAATTGATCATGTTTACAAAAAGAGTTGTTACACTTGGATCGACTTGAGTCTTCTGAGGAAGTTAAAGAATAGGTAGTGAAAGTTGGGCTATTTCAGTTCTCTCCCTACACATGACAAAAGTCTTACCTCCAACTCCCCTGATGGCCCAAAACCATCTGTAGGGACTGTACACAATCATAACCCAATTTGTTATCTTAGAATACCGAATGAGGCTACTAGGAGGAAAAACACTGAAGCATATGAAATTTCATGAGATTAAGTCATTCCTTACTATATCTTATGACCAGAAGAGTCACAATATCACTCTGAATAAAAGTATTTGAAAGCTAAAAAGTATGAGAAAATGTCACATTGGGACTTTGTATATCACTTTGTAATGTATTATCTATTAAAGGGAGGAAGATCGTATGCAGCTGTAGACTGTTTACGTTAAATTAATTCCATTAACAAATGGACCATTTGAACCTTCTTATTTACTTACATTAGTTGTGTGCATTTATTCATAGCAGCCACAGAACACTCTTTTGAGTCTAAACTTGTGAACATTATGCAGACTGGCACCCACTACCTAAAATTAAGACCACATTAAGCCTGTATTTACTTTGTTTGCCTATTTCAAACCTAATTTAAAAGCAATCACCTTTTAAAATCGAGCAAAGAAGCCTTTTGTCCATGAACTACAGTAAGCTCTGTACTTAATGGATAACACTACTTGGTGACTTGAAATAGCTGAAATGCAGCTAGGTAATGTGCCTTTTCCTCTTCTGGCACTGATCCCACTTTCCTCAAAATAACATAACGAAAGCTTTTTCGTCAGTGTCATTTTGCTGTTCTTTATCAGCAATTTTAAATCAGCACACATCACCATTAGCATTACTAATTTTGTAATTTTTTCCTGTATCTTCTGCTTTGAATTTGTTGTAAACATATTATTTGCATATTTAGTAGAATGTTTCAGTATGAGAAGTAACAGAACATGGTTCATGACTGGCTCTTCTCTAGGGTCTTACACCAGCAAAGGAGTATTTCTGTTTCCATAATACATTTAACAGCCCACATAAGAAAAAAAAGCATAAACAACTTTTTCACAACTCCTTAAAGTTATAGCTACAGAGCTTGGATTAAAATTCAGAAGGTCTTATTTCCAGCCTTGTAGTCAGCACAGTAGAGGATTCTACTTTTATATTATGGTAATGTGGTTGTTATTCAAAACCAAAAGCTCTTAGAAGACTTACCATTGTAATTAACATTTATTCATCTTTCATCTTTGTCAACAAGAGATTTGAAAATAATTTTTGTTGACAAATATAATACTGTAATAGCTCATGGTTTTAGAAATTCCTGTACAAACCAATTCCATAAAGAAAATTAACAGAAACCATGAAAGAAAACACAATCATGCCTGCAGCTCTATTCATAATACTGATCAATGAGATTTAATGGAGAGTGATTGACAAGTCATGCTAGGAAATATTTATTTTATGGAGAACTTAAAGCTTCTCTGAAAGACAAATGTGAAGAAAAAAACCTATGGGTACTGTTTCTTCTTACAAACATGTAATGCAGTATTCTTTATTAAAACACCTGTAAACATTAAGAATGCTTCAGGTTTTACAAATCAGGACAAAGTAGAATATTTCAGCTGACCTCTTGCTTTAGTAAATTTAGTATCTAACTCTTTTATTATTGAAACAGTTTAATCTGATTTTTTTTAGCACTAAAAATGACTATGTAAGCAAATTTCTTTAAAAAAATCAGCTGAAATAAATGAAAACACTAAATAAAATACAGAAGATCACATTTTACAAAAGTTTATAGATGTATGCCCTAATAAAGTGTCTACAATTAAAGCAAAGTTTATATTTTTTAATGGTTCTTTGAAGAAGTAAGAATGAATGTAGACTGCGAAGTAGCTCAAGGAATTTATAAGACTGAGAACTTGAACAATAAAATGGTAGATAAATTCAAGGGTGGGGGGAAGTATTACACAACAGCAAAAGCAATCCTTCAAATCTATATCAGTGGGCTGTAAGTTGACATGGCAAGAGAGAGACAGCGGAGTT
The DNA here is from genome assembly GCF_000699245.1 of Pterocles gutturalis. Taxonomy (NCBI): domain Eukaryota; kingdom Metazoa; phylum Chordata; class Aves; order Pterocliformes; family Pteroclidae; genus Pterocles; species Pterocles gutturalis. The sequence continues at coordinate 41,281 of NW_010136255.1, read as the reverse complement.
GATGTTTTATCAACTTAGTCCTCTTTAGCTGACGAAAAATTAAATCAAGGATTAGAAATTCTTAGGAAAGGAACTAAAAGCAAACAAACAACCTATAATTTTGCCCCATGGTTAGCCCACATGAATACCATATGCAGGTCTGGGTCCTCTGCAAAGTAGATTAAAAACTCATAGGAAAAACAAGCATGATAAGGGTGTAGAGCAGTTTAAATATCAAAAATCGTAGTTGTTTCGATTTTTCTTTTACAAAACAGATGATGCAGAGCACTTTGACAGAAGTCTGCAAAATCATGACGGTCATGGAAAACCCAGAAGAGGCATTGATGGCTCATTATTTCTTCTAAGACTGAAAAGCCATCAAAATAAGCAAGTGAGAGGCCAGGTTCAAAATGAAGGGCAGTAGTTTTCATGCTTGAAGTGACAGTTGAAGTGAAAAACTCTTTGCTAAAGTATATTGTGGATTCCAGAAGCTTACAATTGCAGGAAGAGATCGCATAAGCACTTGGGAGAGTATGAGCAAAGTATCACAATGTTATTCTTGCAATTCTCTAGACAACAAATTAAGTCCATGGTTGAGAGAAAGTATTGGACTAGCTGGACCTGGGACCAGTACAGCCATTTTTATAGTCTTTAAGCATGCTTTTTTATTATACATGGAATTCACATAGCAAATATGATTTCTAAGTTTTCTGAATGGCAAAGATCCTTTTCTGCATTGCTTACATATTACAAATGCTTGTTTTAACAATTTTTTAAATGTGAATGATGGCAATCATTATGAAAATCAGTGATGATCACTTTCTGATAATTTCTAATTCACAAACTGATAGAACTAAAAAAAATTTCAAAGCTCATTATACATGTATTTTAAATTGCATTCTTACTTTAAACGAATTTTACTTGTTATGTCCACTGAATCAAACTCCTCCTCAAGACTTTGTGTTTCTCACAAGTCTGCACAGCCTAATGCACTCAATAGGACTCAAGTTATAAATGAGCGCCACAAGGACTATGATTCACTTCAGTCTTTATAAAAATCAATAAAACATATAATTTCACTTTCTCTGCAGGGCACTAAGATCATTTAAAAAAGAGTTCAGAAACATTGTTCATAGAAATATGAGGAGTCACTGATTCTTTAAGACTCCCTTGTCATCGTATAGAGAAACACAGAATGTTTCTATGCAGCTGTGAGCTGCACCTCATTTAAAACATCACACAAGATCAAGAATTACCAGAAGTGCAGTATTAGCAGCATTGACTGACAACCCAAATGTATTCATTGAGTTTCTCAGGCGACCACCCTATCATGGTTACTTTGCATCAACATCTGAACCAGATCAGACAGTTGGAGAATTGCTATATGGACAAAAAATATATGAAATAAGAAACTTCTAAAGATACACCATTCAAATCCGGCTAAAGCCACTTTGGAAAATTTAAAGCAGCATCTATATGTATTAGGTTTTACCTAATATCCTTGTATCAGTACTACAGGCATAGTAGATAAACCTGAGCAAGTTTTGAAAGGTATCACTACTGCTAATGGTAAGGATATTTACAATAGTGCAGATAAAGGGTTCACCCTACTGATTGGCTTGTTGTGAGAATCCTTTGAAGTTGCAGAGGCCATGCAATTCTTATGATAACTTTTTCAGTCCAGAGGAAACCACAGGCCAAGAAAGTCAACTCATGATCTATATGGCTTTAAAGTTTTCTGTTGCAAGGGAAATCAGTAATCTAATCCCATAACTTCAACAGCCTGTTCCTCATAGCCTATTTATTAGCGATAAGGAAAACAGCCAAAATTTTGCATATCCTGACTGATAGACCAATTCTTTCTCCTTACAAAGAAGAATGGAATTCCAGTTTTTATGAATTTAGATTTCTTGAACAGACAGTAAACGAACCGGTAAATAATAAATCTCATTCCCTCCTGCTTCTACTACCACCTCACCTGACTGAAACCACCTGTCCAACCTTAACGTATTCAACCAATATGCTCTGTAGCTGATTTTATGCATCATTCAATGAATCCTAAGGGAAATTTCAAAGCTATTGGGATGGTTAAAATTTCATTTGATGCATGTTGCTGGAATTGCTGATCTAAAAGTAGTCAGATATGGTATCTTAGGTTTATGTGTATATAAACTTGCAATTTTTATAGACTCAATATTTAAAGTTACATAACAATATATTTCTAGCCAATAAAGTTTTTCAAAAAGTTGAAATACGTTTAGAAAAGAATCTGAGAGTAAATGAAACACTAATTTCCTAATAACCTATTGCCATTTTTAGACTTCAATCCCATTTTAAAGGCTGTACTTAAGATTAATAAAATATAATTAAGAGAGATGTACACTAAACATATTTCCAAAAAAGCAACAGAAACCACAACAGTCTAGAAAATATGATCAACCCTCTCACCTATAACACAGCATCACTGTTTAAGAAAGAATTCCAAACTACTTATTCCAATCAGACTTGCCTTGATATGTGATGATATGACACCCATAGCTGACACTGTACCTGTTCAACCGTTTGTGTGTAAACACTTATTCGCTGTACATCCATAGCATTGCAGCAATTTCTGGTGACATTCTCTTAAACAGAGTTGTTCTTGCAGGAATAGTTACTTCTTAAAAATCCATTTTTATTTATTTAATTATTTATTCATTTTAAGATAGGAGGAGAACATATCCCAAGACTGGCCTGTGCAAAAATAACGCAGAAATGAGAATCTAGCAGATCATTGAGCTATATTAGCCTATGTACCTCAAATGGAATATATTAGAATTGTAAAAAACCAAAAACCTCATGGACCCGCAAGTAACTTTCTCATCTAGTGTGCAACACTTGACACTTTACACTTGTATTCATTGTAAATTCAGGAGAGAGTAATTGGCTTTGTTCAGAATACAGAGAATAATATGACTCTCCACAATAACACTGACATTGTCAGTGAATAAACACTGCCTGTGCTTGAGCTGTAGATGCTTTCTTTTAAAAAAGAATAATAGTTCTTGTTATGCTACTATATAATTGTTAACAACTGTTGCAGAACTGGGCTGAAATGTTTTTTAAACAATAATAGCAGGAAACAAGATTACCAAGTATTGATGCAACATTGCTGGGATGTTAAATTTAGTCTCAGAACTTTTTATGGAATCTCATCATTTAGTTTTCTGAAGTTAATATTTTTACATGCACATAACTGAACTTCAAATCTTCCAAAATTGCAACAATGAGTCTTTGCAATGGTGGTCAGAAAGGTATTTATGAAAGATGTACAAAAGAGCGAAAGAACACAGACAGAAGGGGAAAAAGAAGCACATAAAAAAAGATATTAAGAGAAAAAATTTGGAGGTTACTCAGATTGAATGAAATCTTCCCTTTTGCTATTATTTACATTATTTTTTAGCTGTGCTTACAAATTCAAGAAGGGAGAAAAATAAATATATTAACATGATCTATCCTATTCCTTCTGGGGGGAAGCATCTTTGCTAAATGTAATGCACCATTCCCAAAACATCTCTCTAATTTTCCTTATAACATCACATTAACATCAACTTCATTATGCACATCACCAAGTCTCTGAACAGCTTCAATTTGATACTTCTATGCATCCTGTCAACTTCCATGCATTTCAGCAACTCCTTCATGACATGTTTCTGAGCACTGGAAATTATTTACACCAGGAATATATATTTTAAAACATATTTCAAGGAATTTTTTTGTACATTCTGGAAATGCTGACTACTGTAGTGAGTGAACCTATGGAAGAAAGGTAAAGAAAGATACATTTGCTTTATATAGTCACTGTAAATATCTTCTTACATCATTAGACTAATTAAAAAAAAAGAGAGAGAAAGGTACCTGGAGCCCTAAGCTGGGCATGCCATGGATCTTGTATCATGGGTGTATATGTAATTGCAGAGACATCACTGTCTTCAAATTGTGATTATATTTAATTAGTAGGGCATAAAATGTTTGAGTTAAAGTATTTTGCTTGTTTTCTAACTTATGTTTCTTGAGTTAAGTATCAGTATGGTTTTGTTCGTTTCCAAACCAGAATTATCCACAACATTACATTTATTCATTTGAGTTTCGGGATAATTATAAATTTAGTAGCCTACTTTTAAGTTTTTGAATTATATAGACAGCAACAAGTAGTACGAAGGGATCACTCTGATGAACAGAACATTGAATGTTCCTCTGCTGCACCAGAATCTGTAATAATCAGCAACAAAATCTTTAGAGAAGAGCGAGGAAGAAATGTAATGGGGCCAGATTAAGCTACAAACTCCCATAACAGGGCTGTACTTGGAGCTGAGAGCAGCCTAAGCAATGCTTCTGAGTAGCCCAACTAAAGTGGAATTTATCAAGGATGATAAAACTCTTAAAACCAGGATATTTTTCCCCAGGGAAATGCTTTGAAAAATACCTATAATTTGATGCCATCTGTTCCACTCAAAAGACAAAAAGATTGCTTTTCAATAATACCTTCAAAAAATAACTCTCTTCAGGAAAAAAAAAGTGAATATATGAAAATGATACTTCATAGAAAGCAAACAAGGAGGTTGACATCCAATGACCTCAGTGTTTATCGGCAAATCAATAACCACTCCAAAAACTATCCAATATTCAAATTGTACATATACACAACCTTACAGAAGATTGTTATATTTAAAAGCAGTATCTTGGCTTTTTGGTTTACTCCCATTTTAAAACTCTTAGTAATTCTAGTTCCTTTCCCAGCTACACAGAGGGTCAGATGCATTTAGAATAGGCTCCAGTTTTTTCTTTCTCTCTTCCCACTGTCTTTCCTTTCATCTCTACTTACTCTCATTTCCTTTTATTTCTCCCCTGGCCTTCTTCCCTTTTTATTTCTCTACCTCACTACTCACACCCAGTGATCCTGTTAGTTCTACTTGTCCTTTTTTAAATATATTCAGAGATACTATTTACGAAATAACCATAGATATTGAAGTGAGCACCAGCTGTTTTCTTTTAGAACTGGAATTACGTCTATTTGGATTTATCACTGGGTGGGGCAAGGGGAGGGGGGATCGTGGTCACATCTACCTTGTGGCTTGGGGACACAGCTTAGTGTGTTCAAAAGTCAGAGCTTGTAAGAATGAATCCTTGCCACGTCCTGCCTGAATCTGGGGTAAGATGCACCTGTTCCCACATGAACATCTCCTCATGTATGGGGAAAAATGGAGCTTTAATATTGCAGTAAGTATGCAAGTCCGGACAACAGGCAGATCATGACAGTGATGACTTTATTTTACATCCTATTTCTTATCTCAGATATCTAATTAATATTTAGGTCTAATTCCAAACAATAGTACACTTTAATTCCAGGATGGGTAAGGAAAACAAGTTATGGAAAGAACTGATATTAAAGACTATTTTGCCTAACAGACTATAATGAATTTTTACCTTGGATACTTTCAACAGCTTTTTATTTGCAGGACCCTACCCAGCTGTTATGAAAGCTGATGATTAGTGAGTATAAACCACTGATAACAGTTTTTCTTTTCTTAACCTTTACAAACTTCTCAATCATAACTTTGTCCTTATACGCTATATGAATGGGACATAACTGAATTCCATGCAGTAAATATAGGTCTAGCTAAACAATAATAGGGTTAAAAGGTTGAACTCCTTCTAATGAGAATAATATTCCATGATAACTGGGTCAAGGTTGCAGATTTACTAAAGTCTGGTAAAGCCACAAGATATTGAAAAAGTTATGTTGAAAAAAGCCAAGAACAAAACAAACACCCCCACCTTCAGGTTAAATGCAACTCTAAAGACACCTTCCAACACTGACACTTTAATAATGATCGAGTATATTAGTCGACTTAACCACTGATACTACTTTTCTTTAGAACTCCTAAAAAACTTTAAGATAGATACAATTAATTTGCCATAATGACTGACTAGTTTCAAACAAAGACTTTTCAATTTGAAGAGTGCACAAAAGGCCGATAAGTACCAATAAACATATAGGAGGATTTTATGCTACATTTTTTAAATCCTCACAGGAAATCTAGTGAGGTATGAGGTCAATCATGATTCATTATAAGACCAATTGTCAATGTTTAGCACATCACCAGCACAAGGTTCACCCAGTACTGAAAATTAGGAATGATAAAAATGGACTGCCATTAAGTGCAATATAATGTTTTCTGTGGAAACAGTGGCACAAGTAAGTATTCATGAGTGATGTTATTTGATGAAACTGATCTACACACTATTTTTTAAAACTTTAAATAAATAAATTCAAATTATGCACCCTGTGATGATGGTAAATCAAATACAGAGACTGGTTATAAGAGAATTATTATATTTTATATAAAATTTAAAAAAATACAATGTCAGCAAAACTGCAGGCTACAAAGACAGACATAGGCAATGTTCAGATCAGACTTTCTAGTGAAGTGAAAAAGCTATACTTACTTAACTGTGTAGGGGTGTATATGCATGAACTTTAAGTCTGAACTGGCTTCTATGAAATGATGAACTATATGGTTAATGGAACAGCAGTGACTGCCATTTACTTTAGCAAGGCTTTGACGCAGTCACTCACAGAACTGTGAGCCCCAGCTCGGGCGGTGTGGACTGCACGTGCGGGCTGTAACTTACTAACTTGCAACTTCAGGCTCAAAGGGCAGTCATGAGCATTGCATGGGTCAGCTCACTGCAAGTGGTTTGTGCAAGATGCAAGGAAATTCTGCGGGTACTTATTGCTATGGGATCTATTCAGTCACTGGAAGAAGAAGACGTAATGCCTCAATTATTATCAAATGTCCTCTTTCCAGTAGCTTGCAAAACTTGGTTCAAATACACGGTTCCATTATTGTATAAGTTCAGTATTTTTCAAAATACCTTAAGGTATTTGTGTAAGAATGGACAGTAATGTGAATCAGGAATAATATGTAATTAAAAGGCATACTAGTCCATTACAGCTTACAGTGTTTCCTTTTGTCCTCTTGAAAACAGATTTCACAGGCAATGAATTTGGGCGTTAAATATAGTTTTCTTATCCAGATAGCATGGAAGCGCTAATTCACTAAAGTGATAGTGATAATTGGGTTTGAGCTTATTTATTGTAGAATATGTTGTTGAATTTGTCTAAACAAAGGAATTTATGCAAAAATCAATCTCTGTATGTTTGTTGTGTTTGTACATGTCTAGCTCACGTAAAAACATTTTATTTAAATGCTGCGAGTTAGCATAAATCTTTTCAAGTAATTTTACTAGTATAGATCCAAGTTCAATGCTCCTTCTGTTTCTTGCAAACACAGATGTTGAACATCAATACTGCATACTTGCAGTTACCTCAAATGAAACATTTAAAATGCAGTGGTTCAATCTACAAAGTATTTCTGGAACTAATCAATAATGTAATGGGAATTTTAAGAGGAGAGTTGACAGCCCTGGTAACTCACAGTTTTATGCACAAAGATTTCAGTTTATAAATATAATAATTTGCCAGTTTTATTTACTGTGGAGCTTTATTTCACTTCAAATTTCAAACCTTCTTTTCCAGAATGGTAATAGAATTTCTAAACATTTAAGATCTCTAGACTTATCCCCAGTTTTACAACAAACCAACTTTCTATAAACTATCTCCTTGTCCAGTTCTGTCAGGAAAATAACAAAATAGTACTCTAAAACAGTAATTCAAGATTAAATTACTTGAACTGCAAATGTATTTAGAAAGCCTGACGCATAGCAGAACTACTTTATATCTGCTGCAAAAAGGGGAGGGCCATGCAATAGTTACTCAATAGTTCCCTGCAATCTGAAGACTAGAGTTATGAATCAGCTCCTCACAGAAATCTGTAACATAGAAATAAGCACATATGGGAATAGTTTTAAGATGGAAGAAATTCTGAAAAATGTATCAACTGGCTGATGTGACTATTTCTCTTTAGAGGGAAAAAGAAAGAAACTCAAATTCAAGGTAGGCTCTGTTACTGGACTGTACAGAGGCTTCTGACTTCTGTTATTAGCTTAATTTATTCATTACTCTCTTAAGAGCAGATGTCCATGCAAAGGACCATTACTTTGTGTTGAGCACAGGGGTACATTCTGAGAACAAGAGGGACTCCGTGTATTTCTCTCTTGGCTTTGAGTATCTGGTATATTTCCCCAAGATCAAAGCAGTCAATGGGCTATGCATCTAAGAAGATTAGCACAAAGGTTAAAGAACAAACTAAAGACAGACAGATTAAACTATGGTTTTTAGCACTTCAGTCCTGTATACTACAGTCCTACTCACAGTATCTTCTTCTGATCTATCCTTTCACAAACAATGTGTATCAGTTCTCATCATGGTCTGGGAAACAATCTTTCACTTCTCCATTGAAGAAGTCTGTTTATAGGCCTCTTATGAAGAAAAGTCACCAATGGAGTTCCACCTGGACCTCCACTGGAACTCATGTTGTTCAACATCATCCATGAGAAGAGGTAAGAAAATGAAGTAATACAATTTTCTGAGATTTAATTTTTGGGGAACGGCTAATCAGGTAGTTTAGGTAGAAAACATAAAAGCTGATTTCCTTAAAGACCTTACAATACTAGCATGCCAAATTCAGTATATTTAGTTCAGTATTCAAAGTATTGCATGAAGGAAAAAAAAAAAAAGTGCCCAACCTTGTTTACACAATGATAGGCTCTGAACTAGTTATTATTGCTTAGGTACAAGACCTTGTGAGTATAATCTGCAGTTTTATGAAAACCTCTACTCAGTCCTGACAATATGACAATAAAAGCAATTATTAGGCAAAGACTGGTACCCAAAGAGAAAAACATTACTATGCCACCGTATAAATCCATATTGCAGGAACAACTTGACTGTTTGCTTTTTGTTTCCCCTTCTTTAAAAAAACTTGCAGTAAAACTTGAAAAAGAACAGAGAAACACAACAAGAATGATCAAAGATGTGGGAGGCTTTCAATACAAGCAGCTATTAAAAGATGGAGATTTTTCAGAATGGAAAAGAGATGACTACAAAGATATGTCAGGAGCTTAAAACAAAACAAAACAGAAGTAAACAAAACAAAACGAGAAAAGTATCTTGAAGACTAGGAATAAGAAACAATTGTTCATGGTTCCTTATCACACAAGAACTAAATAAACTAAACAGAAGGCATGCACAATGAAAAAAAGAAAAAAAATCTTATTCTCTCCAGAAGTCATTGAATTGTGAAAGACTCTGAAACAGATTGTAGACGCTAATTTCACATGGGTCCAAAAAGCAACCAAATTTGTGAGTGAGGTATCAATCAAGAGCTATTAAAGACAAGCAGTCTCCGAGACAAAAATCACTAGAGAAGAGAAAGTATATCAGAGGAATCTTACATACTTTGTCATCTTTTGTAATCTTCCCAAAGCACTCTTAGACCAGAGATACCGGACTAGATGTATCTTTGTTCTAACACAGAGAAGTTGTTGATAAGTATATGCTGTTACTCAAACTAGACATTAACTCAGCACTTCATAAGCAAAACCAAAACATTAATCTTTGCTTAGCATCAACTAAATAGAGTGTTCAGCAAGTTTTAAAACACTATAACTATTCTCTCCAACAAATACATCTCTACCATATGTCTAGGTTGGGAAGAATTATAACCGTAATACAAAACAA
>NW_010136255.1:0-31599 GCF_000699245.1 Pterocles gutturalis | reverse complement strand
CCCCAATCATTTATTCATGGCAGAGTGGCAACTAGATGAATTGCTTGGATCTCTTCCATCTTAGACAATCAGTTTCCCAATGCTTATACTAAATAACCACATAGAGAAGGCTTATGTGGTTTTCCCCTCCTTTAAGTTTTCACTGTTTTGCATCTTTTAAAAACATGTCTTGACACAATATGGCACTACGTATACCTCTGCTTCATAGCCTTTGTATGGCATCTTCGTTTTTTCCTGTGGCCAAAATGCATTTCCATATAAATCGCCTGCTAACCTACGATTTGACACTCTGAGAGAGCATGATCTGTTTAGAAAACTGTCTTGAGAATCTATTGACAATTTAATTCTGTATACAGCACAACCACAGGGCTATTTTGCTAGGCTGTTTCCTTATTTCCTTTGTTAGAAAATGTTGAGTTTTTTGTTGGGAGTTGGGGGCAAGAGTGGGGTTTTGTGTGGATGTTTTTTTAAATCCAAAAGTATCTAGGCTGGATATAAAATATGTAATAGTCATAAATAACAGCTCCAGTGATCAAAGGGAGTGGAGACAGCACAATATACATTTTAATCAAATATATGCAACCCACATATACACAAATATTCCTACTGAATTCAGCTCACATGTATTTCTAATGAATGCATAAAGAATTATTATATGCAATTATGAGATGTTTGTTTCTGAGCAGTTAGAAAGGCAGGAGTGATGAGAAGCAAGAAGCTTTAAAATACCACTATCTGAGACCATAAAAATATCTATGACAGACTGGAGTATTTGATATTCTTTCGCTCCTAACCATACAGTTGTCAATATTTATATGGAGTTGTAGTAGCTGAAATTGTGGGGTGCCAAATTGCTTAAAACTATACACATCCAATTTTTAGCAGTTACAGCATATGGGAAGCTACTTACAAACACTTAGGAAATCTGTGGTATACTAACTAGGCAAATGCTTGATGACATGAGCAAAATTAAAAAAAAAAAAAAGGACTTTTCCATGTGTATCTCCAAACATACCAATAGTTCTATCATTACAAGATTAAATTGATCCTACCTTCCAAAACTTAAAATAACAACACACAAACTGTTTCTTCCTTCATTCAATATATTATTTCAGAAAATTAATTTATTGGCTAGTCAGAAGTAACAATTTGTCACAACGGAATCCTTTTATCTAAGCATCTTGTGAATGCACTAATATGACTGGCATTGTCTGATAGGTGCACAAGCAACTGTTGCAAACTAGGCTAATAAGATTATTAGATGTCTTAGAGAACAATATTCGCCTTTAAAAAATTTCATGCATTTTTCTTAAAGTGAATGTTTTTTCAAATGCTTTTTCGTTTACAATATCAATCACAAAAATATGCCCCTCCAAAAAAAAAAGTAAAGCTTAAAATATATCTTCTAAGGATTTTTCTTAAAGAACTAATTATTCCCACTAGCTATTTCATAAATCTATTCCTTTTTATAAAACAAAACCAAATGTATAGATAATTGGTGTGTTTTGTTAAGAACTGGCAGTACAGTAATTTATCTTTCTGAAGTTAGAAGTCAACTTTTATTATATTATGCTTTTCTAAAGAAACCTAAGTTGAAAACAGAAAAAATGCAACTGTCATATTTACCTAATGTTGCAACTGTCCTACCCTCTCCAAACTTTGTAGCTTTAGATATTTAGAATGATCTGAGCATTGAAAACTTACTAGAAAGATGATTTTGATTTAGAAGCAGGCCTCTCCTCCCTGTAGTTCAAAGTAGTAGAAGAGATACAGGTTAGCAGGACAGACAAACATTTCCGCTTTCCAAAGTGAACGCGTCATGAAGCCCTTTCAAAATCACTAAGCAAATCACTACGTTTTTCATTTTTTTTTCCCTTACCACATTTTATGAATGAGCTACAAAAAGACTGTCAAATACAGGATAGAAAAAACTCCAAAATCCCATGGCTGTTACAATTTTTTTCCTCTTATTCCATGGCATCCTTCAGCCTATGGGTCAAGAGCACTTATATGAGCACAACTTTTGCATTTAATCAATCCTTGTTGACTTGACAATGAGGAGGGAAAGACAAAACTAAGGCCTGAAAACATTAACTAAGAGGAAACTAAACACAAATTAGGTTAAAAAACTAACTAAACAAAACTGAGGCAGCATATATTATAAACAGTAGACGGGAAAATGGTCCATCTCTCCGAACACAGTGAAAGTACATTACAACTTACAAAGATCGCTGCAATTACTATAGCTTGAGTGTTCTTGTAATAAATGTAGACATAATAGGAAGAGTAAAACAGTTGGTAAATCAGATCACAGAATCACAGAATGTTAGAGATTGGAAGCGACCTCAAAAGATCATCGAGTCCAATCCCCCTGCTGGAGCAGGAACACCTAGATGCTCTCCTCTGGCCTATTACATGTCTACTTGTTCTATTCTTCCCTTGGGAAGTTTGAAATCAAAAAGAAACATGCCTGAGAGAGTCACCAGGGAAGGAACTCTTCCAATTCTTTCCAATACTTCTACTCTTTTCCCTAGTCAGGACTCTACAGCAACTTTAGACCCCAGTAGTGTGGAACTGGCCAGAAGGTGGTCCCAAAGCTGACATAAAGAGGGCATTTTCAAATACGAATTCAAAGTCTTAAGTAGGTTCCTTAAAGCACACTCATCAGACTAAGCTATATACCTACACACTTTTACCTAAGGGTATATATATGTTGTTCATATACATATCCATGTGTATGGCACACAATTTTAAAATAAACTATTTCCCTTTTATAAAATAGAAAAAACAAAGACAAACCAGGTAGGAAACTTCAAATGGTTATTGAAGCATTTAATTTAGGATGCCGAGACAAATAACTTCAATTATTTTATTTAAAATGCAATATGCTCACAATTTTCATATTGAAAATTGATTTATCCACATTTTCATTGAAGTTCTCTATAAAATGTTTAGATACAAATATTTCATTCACTGTTTATTTCAGTTGGACAAAAATAGTGTCAAGTTGACAATGGCATGTATAGGTTAGCTGTAAATTACGAAAACGTACAACATACCAAAACACACTATGGAAGCACAATATTAAAGAGAAAAAAAAATTAGCAAACTCAAAAGCTACAGGGGAATACTATAGTAAAACTATAGTAAAACTTGAAATTGTGCTATTATATTTTGGAAACGAAGTTAGTAATGAAATATCCTGAAGTAAGAACACTTTGCCAGAACCTAATTCACCATGAACAATGGAGTGAACAAAAAAGGTTTCTTCTCCAATCTACTTCTTTGTAAATGGAGACATTTTTGAGCTAATTTTTCTTTATTGTTCATAATGGATATTTGAGGGCATTCAATCGAAAAACTTTCCCGATACACTGTAATACACTTTTCTATACCACTAAGGTCTACAGAAAAGCTCACAAGCTTCGCAAAATTGGATTTTTTTTTTGTTAACCCCACTTGCAGCGTTTCCAAAGTACTTGCATTTAATCTAGGTGCAAAACTGTGTCTTCAGATTCTCTTTTTATAGTGCAAATGTCAGACATGCTTAAGAAATCCAGGTATCTCAGGAATTACTCAAAAAGTCTTTTACAATCTTCTTTGACTGCAACAATTTTCTGTTTTTATTTACCCAGATGTGAGAACAAACAGAATAGATGAGTTATCAAAAAAACCCTCAAACCAAAAAACCAACAGCCTTCTTTTGGGAAAGCTTGATCCTTTGGACTCCATATAGCCTGAGACATATAAAGATGAAAAAAACATGTTGCAAATTTTTGAATCAAATTACTTAGTAACACTTTTCTAAAGTGAACATTAATTCTTGATATTTAAGATAATCACCAGTAAACTCAACCTTGTATAGAGCATAAAGTAACACAAAACACCCTCCAAATAAATAAATTAATTCTTAGACAGAAAAGGCATTTTATTCAGTCTTAATCTGAAATACTTAGTGATCAAAATGCTCCCCTTTTGATGACTTGGGGAAATGAATTTGAATGACCTTTTCTTTCCTTTTTTTTTTTCTATTTCTCAAGTGCAACTGAGAAATGACTGCTGAGTCTTATCGTGTTACAGGAAAGTTCCCTCAGAGTTCAAGTTAGCAGTGCTTCTGATAGAGTTTTTTAATTTTCCAAATGTTTCGTTATTTAAATTTAATGCTGAACTATTAAACCTTTTACTTCAACATGCAGTAACGATCTCCTTTTACTAAATGGATTTTAAATTGGTTCATTCAGTTGTACGAAAAATAAAACAACTATCCAGGTGTATAAGGAAATACCTGAGACACAGTTTTGAATATTTCACCCATGTTTTAAATTCAGACTCATATGCTCTGGTTTTTGCAAGAGGAAAATGATTTCTCTATGCTGTTTCCTAAAGAAGCCAAATACTGAAATATTATTTCCAAAAGAAGCCAATACTGAAATATTATTTCAGTTCTTTTTAAAGGAAAACTAACTTGTACTGAGATTTAATATAAGGATAATATTGAAAATTATTTTAGAAATTATGTTTAAATATTTATTGTTGTTTAACTGTTTAGAGCAAGCTACTCTGGAAGTTGAATTTTGTGATCAATTTTAACTACGAAATCCAGATGGATACATAATGCCATGGGTGCAAAAGAAACAAGTTATGCAATGGTTATCGAGGCTTTCTCACTAAATAATATTTTATAAGTCTATTAATATTAATTATAGTTCCAGATGAGCAATTCTGCCTTTAAGTAGAGATACTTAATGTTCTTGCTTGTGGATTAGCTAGTGATTGTCTCCTTTAATGCACAGTCATTACTCTTTATGTTCTGATAGTATTTTTTTTTCTTTCCCCTACTGATGAGAAAGTGTTCTTCCTTTAAAATTTATAATAAAGGAGACTGTGATTATAAATTATTATTTTAAATTTTGCTTGAAATGTTCCTTACAATATCCAGATAAAGGTGTTTGTGGATGTTAGAACATTAGTAATACCCTATTCTTACAGGCACACTGCTTTGCAAAAATTAAAATATTCTCAGAATTAGCAACATAAAAAAATTGTTGCAACAATACTGTACACAGATAACTGATTCCTGAGAAACAACTAATAGATCAATTACCAGGGGACTTTGCTAACCATAACCAGATGTGTATATTTGCTCGGTGTTTATTTTCTCCTCAACATTCTGTGTCATTTTCCATAGCATTGAAATAAACTCACTGAAAATAATATAAGACTTCATTCTCGGGCATTCTGAGCCAATAATAAATATTAAGCAAGTCAATCTCTACCAATCCTCATGTCTGAAACAACGATACCATAACTAAAGGTGTTTGGTTCCAATCTTCATCTCTGCAATCCCCTGTTTCACAGTTCTGTCTCTAGCAACCTATATCACCAATCCAAGGAAAAGTTCCCAGGCAAATGCACTGATGGGATTAGAGGTCAGCAGAACTCATGGTTCAGGAACAAAATCTCCTAATTTCCTCGTTATTTCCTGACAGCCAAAGACCTCATGAAATGTGTTCCATCTACTCATGCAAACCTAATGCAGCCTTAAATTTGATACTTGATTCCCCCAAATTTCTAAATTTACAGAACTGCAACTCAGTTATTTAGCACCACAATGTAATTATGTTTTATTAGTACTCCATTTCTAGACATCAGTCCTTAGGAAAAAACAGCTTATTCACACTTAAAGATGACTCATTAATTTTGACACTTTTTATCCAGTTCTTAAGTTACCCAAGTCAGTGCAAACATTCTGCAGCTTAGGAGAGACAGTAGCAGGGCTACATAAAATGATTAATATCATACTTCAGAGCTTTGTGACAAGCATGTACAATATCTGATCTTGCAGTACCTTGATAAAATCTTTCATTTTGTGTTTATCCAGAAGGAAGGCAAAAATCAGGCAAAGTTTTAAAAGAATAAAAAACCTCAGCTGCATTATATTATTTATTATCAAATGTTTTGAATGCATGCTATAAAGAAGGTATATTAAAATCAGTTATCCCTTACATTGCTCCAGATCTGAACAGGTAAAGTACACCAACTGCTTAGTATTTCCCACGTTGTCAAACAGCAACACTTAACCTTTTTTTTTTTTTTTAAAAGGGCCTTTTCTACTCAGACACCTTTTTTAATTAAAAAAAAAATCTAAAATAAAAAAACCTAAAACACCACCAACAAAAAAAAAACCCAAACGCCACACATCATCTTACTGGGGAAGCACCAAATAAACACATTTATCATCATTTGGAAATCTGTTGGCAGGAAAATGAATTGATTATGGCACAGTGGCGTGTGAGAAATTTCGGACACAATACTTCAAATCCCCAAAACAATATTTAATGCCTTAAATATTTACTTGTTGGAAATGATCAGTTTGAAATTCTGCCCACTCAACAGAAGAGGCTGCATTCTTTTCCAGCTGAGAGAATCTCTAGATTGAAAATACATGTAGCACAGGTAGGAATTTAAAAGATAGATTAGGCTCAGCAGAAAAATATTACCACTAAGTCAAATAGCTCCTACTCGGTATGATGTTAACTGGTATTTTCAGAGGTTAGTGCTGAAATATAATACCCTCTGGAACAATCTGATACACGCTATTTGCTGCTGAAGAGGAATTAATGGTAGCAGGAGACAGAATAACACCTCTTCCTCCCTCAGAAAATGTTTCCTCTAGTATTTCTTAACATGTTTCACTACTGAAGACTTAACGTATTTATAAAGCTCCGACTCAGATTCCATATCAAATACAGTATTTGGGACCTCATAATGAAGTCATTGTAAGTATAAATTCAGTAAGCATTTTCTGAGTTAGGTTTTGTGGACTTGAGGATAACTTATAGAAGCCAATGGGAAGTCTCATTTATTTCAGTGAATAATTCAGTATAGATTTTATCTTTAGATTTAGTTTTGTTGTTGTTAAATTCTGGTCTATTTTGCTTTAGAAATAAAGATACACACTTCAAAAAAGGGTTTTTGAACATGCACCTGTAATAATTGCATTTGACAAATTGAAATAGAAGTAAAACTATCATAATAAAAGCAGTGGTGTTTTAGAAGCATTTTTGAGGATGTAGAAAATCTAAGAACTGAGCTTATGTGTTCATAATGAGCCTTGTATTTACGGGAAGTTCTTGCTACTTCTCTTTCCACATGATTCAAGACACAACAAAGCACCAAATCTGACAATCATACTAGGCACTGGCCTCACATTTCCTCATAAAAGCCAAGCCTGAAGAGAAGTTCTGTAATTTCAGCCCAGATAACTTTGGTATAGCTGCTGTTCCTGCAGGCTTACGTATCACTTCATACAAATACCTCAGCAATAAGGAGTGCTTGAAATCTGATATCTGTGACCTGAACAGCATTTCAAAACTGATGGTTCTTTTAAATATACAAAGCAGTAGCGTGTATGGTACAAATATACATGATCCTGAATCACAGCTGCACGACAGATTAGGTATCACTAATAGTGTCGAGTGGTACCTGAAAGCACAAGTAGTTCCAGTGAAGCTATAAAGCGTCACTAATAGAATAAGGGACTATAAAATTAGGTCATATTTTGTTTTAGCCAGCTAATTCTCTCTGACAATTTCTTGTACATCTAGTGGCAATTTTTACAGTTAAGCCCTCAGTGTGAGGGCTTTTGATGCCCCCTTTTTTGAGTGCAAGATAACATCAAAAACACTTCTACACTACCAATAGAAAATTATTACGAAGGAGATTTTTTTTTCATTTTACACAGGATGTCAATTGTTCATTTGTTACATTATTTACAATAAACTTGTATGTATTCATTGTATTCAATCAGTTCTATTAATAAATGCCTAAATTCGTGTAATTCCTTCCACTGCAATCACAAAGGGAAGTGCCTACATATACCTCTACATCTGCTGAGAGATCAAACAGAATAATTTAATACTATTTACTTGCTTGTGGCATGCCTTGAGGTCTTGCAACCTACCATGAAGCCCACCTGAAGTACCTGCTTTGAAATTTCATTTTAGATGGTACTTTAAAGGAGGAAAACCCATAAGATTATTTATTTTAAAAAAAGACCACTAGAAGACAAACAAAAAGAGACAGCATTTACAGCAAACACAGAATTTTCTTGATACCATAGGAGACATTACACAAAGAAAGAAAAAGCTTGAAAATTAAAGCAAGTGTTTTAGCTGAGTTTTGATTTATAGAAGATGAAGCTTTCAAGAATCCATATTCCCCCTTTCTAGCATTTGTTTGGCTCCATCATCTTAGGTTTTCAGCCACGGTTTCAGAAAAAGTAATATAATAAATACATTAAATATTTTTTCCCGTCCAAAAAAAGCCCAAACCCCAAAAACCAACCAACCAAACAAACAGAAAAATCCCAAAACCCAAATCCATTCACTGATGGAAAATCCTTTAGCTTTGGTCTGGCTGAGGAAGGAAAACAAAAAAACCAAAACAAAACACTAAGATGGAGCTGGATCATTTTTGAGATAGAATTGTACCTGATGTGGCTGAAGCAGTAGAGGACTGAAACAGCTGATTCGTTCAGTTCCAAGCTCCCAAAACCTAGCTAGATCTAAACTTTCTGTTTTGTCTTCTTATACTAAGGAAATAATTTTTAAGGCTCCTCTCTGCATACACTATTGACCTAGCTAAACTGTTATGGCATCTAGTAGACAGAGATCTAGTAGACAGATCCTATAACCCCAGGGAAAAGACCTCACGGTATGAGTGAAAACAGCTGATAATGAGAAAGCCACATCAGCCTTGCCAGACTGCCACTACAGGAGCCAGACAGCATCTTCATCTGCTGGTAACTTTTTTTTGAGAACCTGGACTTGGCACAAATCTTCAAGTCAGAGAGCAGCCTCTCAACTATTTTCTTTCTTTGTTACTACCTCAGCACCTGTCCTTCTGAAGGGGGAAGGATTTTTATTCCACTGCATACAGTTTTTCATACTTGGTTGTCCTTTTTGTTTTGAACTCATTTTGTCAGATCAAATGAGACTGTCAAAAGCAATTCACAGAATACAAGCAAGCATGTATATGCATATATGTATAGATATATCTTTATCTGCATGTTAATACTTTTAAAACAGGCCATGATTAATTTTTGCCCATAAGGTGGTTTACTTTCTACTGCTAGGGGGACAAAAACAGAATTGCTGTTATCTGTGGGGAACTCTTCATAAAGTAGTACAATCTACAGTCATGTTTGATTCTGAATTTACAATCTTTACATAATAGTCAAATTTATAATTAAGTATGCCAATGAAAAAAATTTCTACCTGCAAATTCTAATGAAATACTACTGATAATGAATCCCACATATATGAATACATATTTAAATTAAATTAATTGCTTAATCTTTTAGAAAAAGTCTGCTTTACAGGAGTAGGTTGCTCAACAGCAGAGCAAAGATGGCTTTTAATCCTATCCAACTGTGTTCACAATCTTATACAAACAGTTTTAAATACCATTTCAAATCACAGCTAGAAATGTGGATGCTATTTTTATGCTTGATTATTGCTATGCCCTTTTTAGGCTCAGGCTGATGATACAGATAGCCCTAATGTTTTCTCTCATCCCTTTTCCAGCCTTTAATTTTTTTTCAAAGATTCTTCTGTGCGGCATGATCCTGTGCTGAGTAAAGGATGTTGATGAACAATTACACTCAGAAAATGAGAGCTGTTTAATCTTGAAATTCAAATATGTCTTAAAAGTATATTTTGTTATCTATACTACATTTCATATTCTAGCAGTTTTAGGTACAAACTGGCTCCAAAATTACCCTTGGGGAATTGCCACATATAAAAACTGTGGTGCTGTGACACGTACCACCCCTCACCACTCCCCTACCTCTACCACCTAGTCCGAGCATTTCAGTGCTCATATGATTCTGTCTTGACATATAAGGCATCAAAACTGCTTCTGTTTTATGCCCTTTCTTCCACTCCCTCTCCGTATTTAAAAAAAGCAACTCATTAGAGTTACAGAAATAAAGAAGGAAAAAAGAAAAGTTGAATTCTGTGAACCAGTTTTGAATAGAATCCATTTCTCCAACATGCAAACCTACTGTGTGAGGGGTCAAAAATTCTACATGCATTTTTTATTTAAACAGCTATGTCTTTTAAACTTCTTGAAATAACAAATAAGACTACAGTACTCTAACAGATAACTCCCTGCAAATCCTATTCCTCAGTTATAATCTTTCACTCATTACATAATTGTGAAAAGTGTTTTTAAAAAAATCCTGTCTATTTTGATTTCCAATTATTCTACATGTCTGAAAGTGTTCAAGCTGATGAAAAATAATAAATAAATAATAATAAAGTAAAATACTATAATTTCAACACTATAACTGCAATATAACGTAATTATAACTTTGGAATGCACAATTAAAATCATTAATACTTAAAGAAAATTCTGGAAAAAATAAATTTTATTTCTGTTTAGAATAAATATTTTCAACATTCTTATTTCACTTTATTGAAGAAAATGAAAATGTTTAAATCTATCGTCGTTTAATGCATAAATGAGGAGTTAACTCTGTGTGGAACAAGCGACATGAGTGTTTCTTGGTCGTATTTCCTTACATGGATCTGGTTCCTTGTCTATATTAATTCTCTGTATCCTGGTAAATCCAGACTTGCCATTACTAATAACAGGTCACAGGCTTTGACTTAAGAAACAACACACGCCTGTGGACTGGGGCTCTCACATTTGCTTTACCTGGGCTTGGCTTGTGTGAAGAGCTTGGTTTCAGGTTAGGGTCAGTTTGTTTAGCCGTAAGAGCAGCAGACGAATGACCAGGTAGCTATCATTTAATTTGTTTTGGTTTTGTTTAACTTTGTATACTTTTACAGCATTATGTAATTTTTGTTAACGCTATTGATGTAGGTCAGAATGACTGAATTCAAACTCTCTCTTGAACAAGTGCAGTGGAACTAGAGTTAATCCTCAAATTTACTTCAAGAGCATTTGTTTTGCCTTAATTACAGAGATTAATGGTATGTCAAGTTTCTTTGGCTTGTTGGGCACATACAATGAACCAGTACCATTTGTTAGGTGTTATTTTTAAACAATGTAATGAATATGTAGGCAGTTGGTTAAAAAAACTATATAGAAAAAATAATCTTGCTATAGAAATCATCTTCCAAGATACCTTTATAGTTTTAAACAGGGTCTTCCCCACTGTCGTATTGCAACAAAGAGACCTAAATAATTCCTAACTTAATAATCTAATGTTTCCATTATCATCCACAGTAAGGCAACACTTAACATACCATATGGAAATGATCTTCATTATTCAAAAGTCCATTAAAATATACAACAAAAAGCTATCCTTATGTCTGGAGTTTTATGACTATGCAAATGAGTCCCTCAGAGGCACATCAAAATCTCATTTGGAAGAACAACATTATGCTTCCATTAATACATGGTTTCAGTGTTTGCAAACAGCATGTTAACGCCTTTAAACATGTCTTTAACCTTCTTTGATTCCTATATATCCTGCATGCTTCCATTTATATTTCCCCATTTATGCATATAATCAAGATCTACATGTACAGCATCTATCCATATAATCTTAGTAACATACGGGTACATTCCTACAGATGTTATGCAATTCTGTGTTTTGGAAAGTCAGACTTGTACCACAACTTTTAATAAATTATAGTATTTCCTGGTGTTTTGCTAATGCAGGTGAATCAACTTATCTCAGTGCCACTAAGTCCTAACATGTCCTATCTCTGCCTCTCCCCCTCTTATTTCTTGGCTGTACTCTCCTTTCACTTCCTTTGCATGAGTTATGGTCTGACCATTCACTTATTCAACCCAGGTCACTCAACTGGCAGACAATAAGCAGGATTGAGGGTGGGATGTGGAGGGTGAATATTCTTCTGCTGATTTAGTGACTCAGAGGAGAGACCCTGAGTATCAGGACATTGCAAGAAAGGCAGTGAGATAATGTCAGGAAGCAGGATCAAGTTTTTTTTGTAAGCAGTAAGCCATTAGTTCAGCTAAGCAGTATCACAAAAATCAGGCTTTCTGAAAGACTTTCAGGGAAATAAAAATAGAATTAAGTTGGCAAAACTAGGAATCTTTCAGGCAGTCTTCCTTTTCAATGAATTTCATGTTTATTCTCATTTTTCTCCCTGTAACCATTTTTTTTTCCTAATATCTATTAATTACTTTTTAAACTCTAAGTAGTTTTGGATCCTTTTTCATTTGACATCATCTAAAGTGTCTGAGAGCTGTCAGTTATCCAAAGATAAAGTACAAGAAGTCTAATACAACAGTCTGTAATGACTCAAAATTAAGATACATTAGTGGACTAGTCAATGCATAATCAAACTATGGTTATAGGAAGAGAAAACAGAAGTGATACATTAGTTGCAGGCTTTGTCAGAAATGGTCTTGTAAATACAGAGTGTGAGGAAGTGTTCTTGCTTTTCTGGTTCTGTTGATGATGTCCTGACCACACTACTTCTCACTTGTGAACAACACAGACTTACCAATGCATGGTGGCATTAAGAAAGACTATCTGTGAATTCTCCATTACCCAAAGCCCTCAGAAATCCAGACACTAATGGATTTCATTGATCTCTGCTAAGAAGTTCTCTACTATATCATGACTGTTAAATTGTCCTCATTGTTTAAGTACAGGACCAGGATATATCACTATTTAAAAATAAATTAAATAAAAATCATAAAAACAAAGCAAGAGAGAGAAAAGAAATCTGAAAGAATAGCCTAATCTTTGTACTTACGAAAAGCTCTATAGATTTCTTCCAGAGATAGGTGCTTGTCACTGTTATAATCATCATATTTCAGCAAATCGAACAGAGAGCAGTCAGACACATCCTTGCCAAGCTCATCCCGTTTTATTACCTGACAAGAAAATTATAACCATGAAATTACTTTTGAGGTCTTAGAGTTCTCTGGTATAATTAATTGTTTCTAATAATCACTTAATAGATCATTTTAAGGTTGCTGTGGGGAAATGAACTGTAACTGTGTAAAGTCAGGGATTTGTAGTTACTCTGTAACTATTTATCACAGTTTTAAAAGTGAATACCTTTAAGACTGAGACTACACAAAAGTTTTTAGAATATACAGAGAATATATACAATGTGGGTAGATGGAAGCACTATAAAGACATTGTGAATGTTAAAGCTGATTTTACCTTATATGTATAGGAATGGTGATTAAGAAACATTCTAACAGACTTGAGATAATAATTACCTGAGTACACGACATAATGTCTTTTTCCTCTCCATATAATTCCTAACCACAAAAAACAAATTCAGTTGTTTTAAAAAAAATAACTAAAATAAACTCTTACTACCCTACTAACTGTATCAACTTCTTACAGGCTTTTGACAAGCCTATTATCTTCCCAGACCTGTTATAAAAGTAGCTGACCTGAAAAGGCTCCTGTTTCTCAATGGGGGCACACACACTTTGAAAACAGAGCATAATTAATAGATATTGATTTTAACCCCAGCGAACTTCTTTCTCTCAGAGAAACAGTCTTTAATTTGTACAACATTTTAGTTTAAGGTCTGTATATGTTGTAGACATCTACCTCAACTCCATCCAAGGAATTTTTAAGATGTTCATGACCACAAATTTTAATAATTCTCATTTACATGGTGCCTGTATTAAAATCACTATCACATAACTGAAAGAACCAAACCTAATGCAACTCCCTGTTGTAAATGTAGCACAGTTTAAAGTTTTGTACCACATACAGAAAAAAAAATGGATATAACTATAATTAATTCCTTTGTAAAAGAATTACCCTTCCTGCCCTCTATCTGTCTCCCAAATAACTGCAAAACCATTACATTTGTATTATCATATGATAGCTTCTGAAAAACAAGGAATGCAGAGGCTTTTGTGTTTCAGTTGCTCTGCAAAGGAATCAACAGGAATAGAAAGGAATGCATTTAGTTATTATTCATGTATATAGAAAATTTCTAAATAATAAAGAATAAACGGAGCATTAGAGCAAAGAGAAAGGACACATTTCATTCTACCAGAAGTAATCTTCTATATATTAATATAAAAGCATTATAAAATATAGTAACCTTGTAGTACATTAGAAAATATGAAAACCATTCACAAAAATAAGAAAAATCACTGCAAAAACAGCTTTAGCTATTATTAATTAAAAGACATACTACGCCACCTGAAAATTAGTGCTAGCTACTTCTCATACTTTAAAAACCTGTTGATTAAGTTCACAATTAGCTGAATTAAGATAAAATGAAATTGTGTGGATCTTATAGCTGGTACATAAAGGACAAAAATGTTGCCTGGGAAAATTTAATAACTCTAAGTCCATTGTAGTTCTATCAGTAGTACTAAAGATGTAACAGTGTGCATTGAAAACTTCACTCTAGAAGAAATCTCTTGGATTTCAAGGCCATGAAATGTGCTTAGAAATCACAGCTGATTCAAGAAAAAGGAATGTTTGGGGTGAGAAGCATTGTTTCTTTGCTTGTTTTTCATAAAAGGTGGTCTGAAATAGTTTAAAACACTTGTTTCTGCTAGTTTCAATTGTACAAACAAGGATTAAACTTTACACATAAGGTGGTCCAATAAAAACTTTGTTAAACCCCACCACCCCCTGCCACTGTAGTGCCACACTTTAATTGCCTATTAGTGTTCTCTGCTTCAATTGTTTGAGTTGAAATCTGTCTTACAATGCTTTTCATTCATAATTGCTCAATTTTATTTTAAAAAATAAAAATAATTAAAAAAAAAGATTAGCCAGAATGATTGAGATATTTCCAAGAACGATGCTAAGGACAGGTATGATTTTTTTTCCTGATAATTATTTGTCATCTTCAGTAAACCTGTAATTTTGGTTACAGACATAAGATTCAATGTTTGTTTATATATAGACAACTTTATGCTGGAGATATACTTTGGCCTTCTTTGGACTATTCACTCAGTTTTGATAAATCCTCCACAAATGTTTGTGAGGAAAAATTTTAGAAAGTACAGAAATTATTTCACATCATGATTAATCTTAATTATCTGTGATTTGCTGCTAAAAGAGCTGTTCCAATTTTTACGCAATAGGAACACTCTTGTGCTGCATTTAGCCATCTCTCAACTCTACAATGTGATCTGTGGATCAGATCAGCTCTCTAATAGAAAGCAAAGCTTATGTTTGTGGAGATTTTGGTTTGTTGGATTTTATTCTCTTGAAGGGGTGAGGGATTAATATTCTATCACAAGAGGTACAATTCACAACAGGTATTAGGGTACAGAGATTTGGATTTTGAAAAATTACCTGTTTCTGCAGCAGCCTGCAGTTGGATCAGATCGACTGTGACATGAAATTACAACCTATATGAGACACTAACAAAGCAAAGCTGGGTATTTACTAAGCCACTGGCCAACAGAAAACTCATTTAGCAACATACGCTAGCGTCAGGTGTTTCAAAATCATCAGGATCAAACTGCCTGTTCACAAGAATCCCTAACCCACCGTCTGAGGATATTTTTTTCTTGTTGACAATACCTTTTAACAGATCTTCACATATCAGTGAAATTCCATAAGGTGGGACATATAATGACACAGCCCAAATACTCAAACAGGGCAAGCAAAATTGTCAGTACTAATTATAGAAATAAAGACTGGAATTCACAAATGAAGACTTAATATTTTTTGTCTTTCTGAACACTGTAATGACATTATATTTTAACACCATCTCTTAGGAAATACAGCCTGCTAGACAACTTCATTTTTAATTTTCTTTTACTTATGTAAGGGATTTAACTTACAAAGGCAGCTTGCTAAACATAATAGATTCTTGTAGGTATTTTTAATTTCACACCCTACATCATTACAAGAGAAAATTAACACTCTGCAGTATCAACAAGGTATATACTCCATGAATAATAATGTCACCAATTGCAAAACCTGAAAAAATAAATGTCAGTAAGGAATCATCAATATCTGAAACAATCCAGTGGGATTTTGAAAGTCTGGGGTCTCACCCTAATCCTTTTTGAAAATTTAAAAATAAATATAAAAAAGAAAATTGGCAGATGGTATATACTGCTGAGGTGAATAACAATGAGGAGAAGGCCAGGGCAGCACATGGAACGAAATGGATCACATGGTTGGATGTTCTCAGGAAAAGTATCTGTGTTTTCATAGAGCCAAATATAAAGTCATTCATTTAAAAAGAATAACCTAGATCATACCTTAATGAGGATAAATAGGCCCTGGAAAGCATTTTATCTGAAAAAGAGGTAGGATTTGCTGTGGATAATGAAGTCTCATACATTACAGGATCATTCTGTAGCCTAAGCAAGCACTATGATCTTTTGAAGTGTAACAAGGCAACTGGTGGTAGCAAGGCAATAGTGGGACTGATATTGAAACACAACAAGCAGTTTTGACTTGCACTTATTAAAATTTAGTGTTGAGAAGCTGGAAGGGAACTTGTCAAGTTAGAACAGATCCATAAAAGTAAATGGAAGCCTGCTGAAGGCACTACATTAAGATAACTGAGAAAAATCAATCTTTATAGGTTTGGGGGTTTTGTTTGTTTGCTTGCTTTTTTTAAACAGAGACTAAGAATTGACCATATCACATTCCATAGGTACTTTCACAGTGGAAAAAATAAATATGGATGCTTCAATTTGGCAAACAACAGCTAATAGGACAAGAAAATTGAATAACACCTCTAAAACAAAAAACAAAACAAAAAAAAAAAAAGAGAAAAGCTACAGGAAAAACTAGCTTTGAATCCTGGGACTTGTAAGTTCTCCTTGATGTTTTCAAATCAAGGCTGCACACTTCCTTATACACCTTTTTTTGCTTCAGCCAAAAGCAAGACCTTATGGCTTTTTCATTAAAAGTGTAGGACAAATAGAATAAAATTCCATGTCAATGATACATAAATTATATTAGATGATAGTGTACCACAGATGATCTAAGAATGTGCCTTAAGTTTTAAATTCTATTAATCTCTGTCCATGGAGGAGAGAAGAGTAAAATTCAAGAAAACTGATTCTTGAGCCAATTCTTTTAACCCAAACCATCTACTCCTTGGTTAAACTAAATAGACAGTAATTAGTTAGAGAGGTGGTTTGGATTTACATAAGATAAAAAGACAATAGATAAAAAAGTGAGTCTGTTAACAGCTGAATATTCATAGATAGTCAGAAGAATCAATTATCTTCCTGTATTTTGGATTCACTTAAATTCTTTCAAAGTGCTTTAAAAACAAAACAAAACAAGCCCTCCAAGGAACCACCCCACTTTACTTGAAATCTTGCAGACATGTTGCGTTTATGTTAGACCAGAGGTGATGAAGATGATGAAAATTCTGTGTTTTTCATATCCCACCCTTTTGACAGGGTAGATACTCATACTGATCAGTACCTACCTCTCAAAACTTAATGGTGTCACAGGTTAACTTCACCAGTAAGTGAAAGCAGTCAAGTCAGAGAAGAATGTATATGGGCAAAAAAATGTTCACTTAGCCTGCATGGAGCTACATAATTCCACCGGTTTTCTATCTACATTGCAGACTACCTTGTCTAACATTTACAATGTGTAATGGAGTTATAATTATTTTTTAACTGCAATTCTGTCTTAGACTATAGAACCAGATGCCAGAATTGTTCAAATAAAAGAAAATAAATAATAGCCTGTCATTTCTTAATTTATTGTCAAAATACTTGAAATACTTTTTAAAAACTTTCTCACCAACTGAAATAGCTTTTTAAATAAAAAGTAGTACTTTTGCATTTTCTGGAGAGGAATATTAATCTCTCTTGCATCAAGATTCAAATGCAAGAACCTTATGATTTCTGATCCAAAATACATCAATAAAAATCGGAGTGTTGCTGTCATCATTTCTGGTCTCCAGCTGATTCATTGCAATTTTACATTAGGTAGGATGACTATATGGACACCTATGAGATAATAAAATGCAATCCAAGAGCCTGACTGCACTCACTGCACAGCAAAATTCAGGAGATATAAAATTTAAAATATACTAAAAACTGAAGTTCAATATTCATGTGAACATAAATTAACTTCAGGAGTCCTTGCCATATTCTATACCAAATACTTTATTTTTCATATTCCCTTAATATGAATAAATTTTAAATGCCGACAGGCATTACTATTTATGACAGGCCTGCAGTTTCAAAATTTTTTCTCTATTGTGAGCACAAATGGGAAAAATTCTCCTAATACTGAGAATATTTTCAGGAGTACAATAATGTCTGCCATTCAGCCCTGGGAAAGTTCAAAGAACTTTCTAACATTCTTCCACCACCACCACCCCTTCTCTCCCAATAATCACATTCTCAAGAAAGTTAATGGGCCCAGCATTTTATCAGTGTAAGGGACCTCTCTCACATTATGAATCAGTACCTTCTGGGTAGGGTATTCAAGATGAAGTCTCTGTTTCTTTTCTCCTACTACAGCAATTCCAATTTTTAGAAATACTGATAGCTATCATATACACTAAGGGTAGAAGAGAGCAAGAGTCTAATCCCACCTTGCAAAACAATCTTGATTTATCAAGCTTTTATGTTCAACAAGAACAAAAAAGCATTAATTGGACTAAACCACAGGAAGAGAAAAAAAAAGTGCCTAGTTTTCAACAATCAGAGATAATGCTCTGAAAAACAATGCATTTCATTTGAAGATACTGCTCTGAGTTCTTTTAATTTGTCATCTTGTTTCAAACCTTCAGAGAGAACTGAGTCACATTCTTGTTCTGTTCTCAGTAAACATGCAGGCTAAAATCTTCCTCCATCAGAGGAAGGCAAAGATTTACAAATTTTGAGATCATACGGGAGGTAGGTTCTTAACTGCGAAGCAGCACAGTATTCTGTGTTTTGCAAAGGTGATTCAGTGTTTCCTTTTGTCATATGAAAGAGACAGAAAGGTTCTCAGATGAAGCTTCTGCTATCGAGAAGGCTTCACAGGAAACAGGCATAGCTTGTTTTTTTTACTCTGTTCAAACTGACTAAAGAACGATTTCTGAGGGCAACAGGTTAGGTCATTGTGTCTCTTGTAAAACAAACAAGAACAAACCACTCAGCACTAACAATGAACTTATTTTACATAATTATTTAGATAGAATACTTTCATGTTTCTGCAATGAATTTTATCAAAAACACAAAGCATCATGTTTGAGTTTTAAGGTTGTTTGACCTGTTTGCATACTTGTGAAAAATCATTACTTTTAATTTTCTATTATAAATTCATTTTTATAGAAAGAAGTATGTGGGAAAAGTATGTATAGAAAGCTTGAAAACACCATAATTGAATATATAAGTATATTTGACACAAAGAAACACAAGAAAGATAAGTACACATAGAACCTATAGCATTGTAACAACCTGAGGTATATCCCAAAGCACTGTATTCAAATTTCTGAATAATTACTGCTGAATTTCTGAGTAATTCAGCTTTTCCAAAATTCTTGAATTAAGTTTTCCACCTCAGAGACTCACATATATTTTCTAAAGTGAAAACACCCTAAGATGTAATATTCCGTGTGTGTAAGTCCTGACAGGGACAACTGAACAGCTACTGTGCTAATGGAAACAAAATCTAAATCTTACCTGAGATAATTCATTAGTGTCCACAAGTCCATTGTTGTCTGAATCAAAATAATTAAACATTTGGTCTACAAGAAGTTTCTTTAAAGCCATTTTCTCATCAACGGTTTTATCTTTTGATTGTGCAAGGTATCTCTGATTTTGTAGATCCAGTAACATATATTTCACTTTGCTGTATTCAGTAGGTTTGCATTTATCCCCTGAAAAGAAAATATCCAACACAAAATTATTCTCAATTTGATTTCTTATTAAGAGTTTAAAAGTAAATTAAAAAAAAAAAAAAATGGAAAAACAGAGAGTATTAACTTCTTATAACAATACCAACAGCGTTGCTTTATGAGGTGAGGAATTTGTTCTGTAGTAGTTTGATCCATACCATTTCCTTGTCTTGTCTTCAGGTCAAGGCCAAGAAATTACTGCACTTCTAGATGTTTTCTGCAGACAAAAGTTTCTGTGCATGGAAACTAAGAAAAGTTTTTAAAGTTTCCAAGCTCATAGGTTTTTTCATTTAGATAATTCTGGAAAAGTGCATTGGAAGACTTTTTTAAAACATTACCTTTGGTAAAACATTTTGTATAAATGTTCATAAACTGAATACTGCAATGTAATATATGGAGCAAAACCTGCAACTGTGATACAAAATGATACATTATAAAGAATAACTTTCATAATAATATGTGACCTCAGAAAGTAGAAATTATACTTGAGTGTTCATAAGCTCTATGAGCTATGTTCATAGCTCTACCTTTTCATTTACCAGACATACCAAACTTATTTGAAGAAGAGAAGGTGGGATTGCCAGAGGAAGAGAAAGGATATCTCTGACAAGATCTAGTTTATTCTTTTCATTATCAAATCTTCTATAAACTGGAAATTGCTACAGCAAATGTCGTACATATAGTGATTACAGTCACCAGTTATTCTAAACCAAAGCACAATATAGTGTATGTCCCGTATTTTCTCATATCAGATGCTGTGTATGTAACATTTAACAGAGAAACAGTTTAGAAGTTTTGTTCTTATTAAGATAAACATAGTACTTCAAAAGTTTTTTGATAAGATGAGATACATAAATGTGGACCAGCACAACACCATGTATTTGTTGCAAACATATTATTTGCAGTTAGCTACTACTTAACTCCAAGTAGCGGATTCAAGGCTAGAGCAATACGCAGACCAGCAAAGAAAGCTATGTTTCGTTTTTCTTTTTAGACGCTATGATGAAGATACAAGTATTAATGAGGAAAAATTATTTACCTCACAGAAACTGCTTAGGCAGTTGTTTTGATTTGCAAGTGGATCCCATTTAAGAAATCTATATGTATGAGTCTGGAGTTCATTTTGGTGCATTTAAATAGTGTATGCATTATTATGGTGACTATACCACAACATACACCTCAATCATAATTTCATAAGGTAGAGAGAAAAAATTCCTAAATGCTTCTCACTATCCTGGCAAGACTCAGATAGAGAAGAGAAGGACTCCTACAACAGAACTTAAATCATAGAAGCAGACAAAATATTTTTAGGAATCAAAACCGCTCTAGCATTTTTTTTTTCTTCTAAAAGCCACTGCCTGTTATATAGCTATCTGAAAATCCCAACTGAAGTAACAGAAATAAACAAAACCTAGCTATATTTAACTGTCAGCCTAAGCTACACACAATATTTGCATATTCATCCTTACTTGCCAGAGGCATGGAGATTGAGTACATACAGTTTGTAAGAGATGAGTTCTACATGACTGCTTTTCAGGGGTATAATGCAGAAATACTCAGCAGGGAAACATGTTTATTCCTTAGCCATTATGGAGTTGCAGTGAGCAAACCTTTCCATCTGAACGGACACAGGATCCAGGTGGTGGGGAGGGAAGGGAGTACTTAACTTTAACGTACGCTAATTCATTTGGGTGAACTCCAAAAGACTGGGCCAGGAAAACAAGTATAATCTTTGTCTCCCCCAGACAACTTTTCTGGCTGTGGTATCCTCAGAGAGAGACAGTTTGGTTTTACTCTGGTGCAGCTCAAGTCTAATCCCATTTTACCTATACTCCTGGCACGGCAGGAAAGACAAATCCTATTTCTTAGATACTATACTGCTCAAATGTAGTTACCACATCCAGATTTTATACCCTGTAAATTATTTTTGATCAAATAGTTCTTTTGCAATTCTAAAAGTGCAAAGAGATATTTCTATCTTAGAGATATGCAATGTAAGTAAAGCATTTTATTTCTTAATAGTACTTGTTAAATCTTGGACTTGTCACATTATATTGGTGAGTCACTACATATTTGAGTTAGAAAAAGAAATGGAAAGTGAACAAAAAAGTCACACTAAGAATTATTTTTTTTTCCTTGAGGCACAGGACAATGTCTCTAACTTTCATGATTGATGAATAACTGAATATAGATTCTCACCCCTACAAAGACAATAATGATGCTAATGTTCATTAGAATAATAAAGATTACTTATTTATTTAAATATGGACAACTTTTGTATGGGTTCCACAAGATTTCCACATGAGAGATTATACAAATTAGTGTAAGTTTAGAGAAAAAAATTAAAATTAATATACTATGTGATCATTAAAAACATTGTAATAATTACTTGCTTTTCCTACTTTTAACTCAAAACAGAGGTTACAGAAAAAAAATTTAAAGGAAGTTCAATTACAGCCCAATAAAGACATTTTAATGGACTTTAGACATTCACTTTAGATCTAAAGCTTAAAGAATGATGAACTAATGTATTCCCTTACAATACCTACTTAGAGAGATATGAAAGAATACAGACAATATATTTCCTACAGCATTTCTTTTTTGTACACAAACTTCTGAGACTAGCATAATAATCATATAAGAGCATGATATATACGACAGGCTTGTAAACTATTTTCATAGTTTTCCAGAAGGGAAAAACACTTGTACCATTCTTTTTAATACACAGCATAAATGCTGCCTAATACAAAGTTATCTGAGAGATCGCCATTGCCACACGTTTAACTACTTCCTGTAGAGAAATTTAATTCATAAATTAAGAATAGGCAGCTATTAAACTTTTAGTCACACTCTCTGCCTACTAAAGATACCACAAGATCAGTGTCAGAACAAAATATCTTAAATTACTTTTCATTAGTGTATAGACGTGTAGTGGTTTTAACCTAGCTGGTACAAACACCATGCAGCTGCTCACTCACCCTCCACTATCCCAGGAAACAGGGCTAGAATTAAAGGGGCAAAGGTAAATGAGACTCCTGAGTTGAGGTAAGAACAATTTAATAACTAAATTATAAAAATATTGGAAATAAAGATTATTATAATAATAATATACACAAACATACGAGTGATACACAGTGATACTGCTCACCACCTGATGACCAAGGCTCAGCCCATTCCCAGCTAACGATCCCAGAGCAGGGAGAGTCCCAAAACCACAGTCCCAGAAAAAAGATAATAACCTGAGTGTCTGAGAGCCAACCAAGAAAGTGAGACAACTGTGAGAGAGGGGTGAACTGGGGCGGGGGGCAAAGAGAGAGACAAATCTTCCAGACTGATCCTCATCTATATACTGGGTATGACATGCATGATCTGGAATAGACTACTGGACAATTGGGGTCTCAATCCTAAACCTAAAATCTAATCCTAGGCTAGTAACAGGGGCTGTGCTCCCTCCCATCTTCTCCTGCACCTGCAGACACTGGCACAGCAGAGAAGCTGAAAAGTCCTTGACTGTCCTGGCAGCAACTATAAACATCAGTATGTTATCAGCCTTCTTCTCAGCACAAATCCAAAACACAGCCTCTTATTAGCTACTATGAAGAAAGTTAACTCTGTCCTAGATGAAACTAGGACAATATGTTTTATATTACCTCATCAACAAAAGAACATAATTTCCTGAGAACACGTTGCTAAAATCTGTTACATCTGTGATGTCCTTTGGAAATATCTTTTTCTTGAAAAGTAGCTCAAACTATATCAGTATACTGTATTAATTACTAACCAAAAAATGTTAATATGTGTTTAATAGTAATGAAAATAGAATTAAAGAAAGATTGTGCTATTTAATTATCTAAAAAGTAGGTCTTTCATATATACTGAAACATTAATCCCAATGGCAGTCTGTTGACAACTGGCTGTGCATAAGGTGAACACAGTTCACAAAGCAATCTCACGTCTCTACAACCCATCTTCAGCAGATGATTATTTTATACTCAACAATGAAGTTAAAGCCTATCCTCTTTATGGGCTTGTTTGTACCATGTTTATAACGTGATAGCTGTAATCTGCTCTCAGTGTGTACCTGCTCCCTCTACAGATCAACCTGACTGAATTACAGTCCCAGCCACAACAGTCCATTGGCTTCTAGTGTGTACTTTTTTATGTTTGATAGAGCCCAGACTGATTCTTTTAGTGCTTCACTAACTGTTTTGAAAGCTAGTCCTCACAATGAAAATACTGCTAACACACACCTTTTGGATAAATCTCTGTTGGCCATCATTTATCATTTAAAACAGACACTATTTTGTGCCTCACTTACCTAAACAGGATGGTCTGACTCATAAAAAAGACAGCTTTATCAACAGTAGCTTTGTACTCCCTGCAACTACACCGTGCTACAGTTCTCTGTACTATGAAAGTAGTATTCCCCTATCGCTTTATCTGGAAAGGATGTCAAGGTCATTGCACATGAGCACGTGGTTTTCATATAAGGGGAGGGGAGACCAACACTCAGACATTTAAGTGCATTGGCAGTACCCTACAGTGTCTTAAAAAATCACCTTACCAAAAAAAAAAAAAAAAAAAAATCACACCTACCACATTACAAATAAATGCTTTAGTTTCTGTTGCCCTACAGTTTGGTTTTTTGTTTTTTTTTTTTTTTGGTGTTCATTCATGACAGATCATAATAAGTAATGTGAAAATAAGCTGAATTATTTGTCTTTCAGACACAGTGTGACATGTATCCATTTGATAAATCCTGGGAGGACCATGGATGTTCAGGGGTCTGGGTAGACAGGAGGCACATGTTGCACATGATTGGTTACCTTTCTTGTTCCCCTGTCTTGTCATACTGATTGTGAGTATCAAACTTTAATGTTTGCAATAAAAACAAGGTGATATGCTTAGCGATTATGAATATAAATAAGCATATAAGTAAAAGTAGCTGTCATTTGCAAACAGTAGTTACGTTAAGAAACTGGTGAGAATACAGTGATTTTTTTTTTTAATTGTAGCATATAAAAAAAAGAGAGAATAGGAAGAAAATTATTGTCTCCCACTTAGACAGACACTTACATAAGTGCAGGTACTTTCAAAAAGAGCCTAAACACTGTATAGCCATTCTACCCCAAGGTCTACAACCTGCTACGGCTTTAGTTTTCATTATGTTCAAAGCAATCTGCTGTAATATAATTATTATATTTTGATCTAAGACCCACCTTTTAAGTCTAACTGCATTCTAACAACAGATTTTAGACTGGTGACAGATGAACCTTCAGTCTATGATCTAAGATAATTACAGCTGTGGTAAAACAGGTTTCCACAGCTATACTACATTCAAATATGTATAAAATGAAAAGAATTCAAAGTAGTCTTTATACCGAATACTCTATAGACTTGAACATAAGGACAAACATGATTGATGGTTGTAACTGGCAGATAAGATGATCACAAGGAAACAACGATACATTGCCTTTCACGGCCAGTCAACACAATACACAGTTTCATTAACAAATCACCCTCTTATCTCATTGTCATGACAGCCTTTTACTGTAATATTCAAGGAAATGGGAAGCAGATGTTTAAATTACAAGAATGAGGCTCTGTTTACAGAAGACCTCCCCCAGGCTGGAGTAGCAGCACAGATGAAAGCTTGGAGTTGCTTTGTCTTCTAATTTAGTAAGCATTACTTGTGAAACAGTTGTTTCAATGATACACAAACGGTAAACAGGGATTAAGTACAACAACCTTGATAGTGAGGAAAAGTAATTTATGCTTAAAATGATTAAGAAAGACAAACTACTGGGAATATATTACATTACTTCCGAAATGACTTAATAAATTCTATATAAATATCTACATACAAGAAAGAGTAACCTACACATTGTGCATAATTTACTAACTTAATTCAGTTTTCTTGTACTTTTTTTTATATTTTCAGTTTGTGAATTAGGCTTTCTAAACAACTGGTTAGTTTTTTAGAAATTACTAGAAAGCAAATTTAGTGTTTTCTTCTTTTTTGTTTCCTTCATGGAAAGAACTAATTCTACTACACATCAGATTTTGTCAAAAAACCAAACCGAAACAAAAACCTCCGCTATGATTTATTTTACAAGTTTTCTGACATTGTTTGTGCAATCCTAGAAAGTGTACAGAAACCTAAAATTGAGAAAATAAACACACTGGAATCAAAGTGCCATTCTCTGGTCCCATAAGTTATAATTTGTGAAATAGTGATAGTCCTGGGGTTTGTTTAATTCAAACTCAAAAATAGTAGAAAAGGAGAAACACTTTACTGTTTCCTTCCATTTGGTCCAACAGTTTTGCAGCTGTATCTCTGTTACCCAGGAAACAGCTGAAAGTTAGATTTTGAGGGCTATTGTCCTCCTAGACAGTATTGAATAGATGATATTTGCCCGTAACACAGAAAAAGTTGTGTTTGACAATTTAAGTCTTACTTAATTCACAAGATAAAGATATATATCAAAACTAACTAGTTATTTATGAAAACTTGCAAGTGAATATACACAATGTTCTCAACACCTGCAGAAAATTATTAAAGAAGCAGCTAGTAGATTAGGAGCCGCTCCTTAAATCTCAATTCGAATCTCAGATTTTTGGTATTACATAGTCTTGGGAAAACTACTAGCAAACACAGAGGAGGAAAGAAAGAATGCATAATTTAAAAAATGCAATAAAGATAAACCATCTGATTTCCGCTTTCAGTTCTTTCGCAACTTTCATGGGTAATACAAGTGTTTCCACCTTTCCTTAGATGCCTTTGCATCTCCATCTACACAGCAAGAAGAACTGTTATGTCAGAGAGCTACTGAATCATTAATATTCATGGAGTGTCTATCTCCACAAAAGTCATCAACTGCCAAGATACACTTGGATTCTTATATATTTTATTATATTGAGCCAAGTAGTATCTATATAGCAAAAACCGTTTCCACAAAGCCATTTTTCCTTCAAAATTAATTTCAGATCTCCTAGATCTCCTAGAAGTGGCAACTAGTTTTCAGTGGACCATATCACATATGAACTGTTTTAAGTATTCCCAAACTATTATTATCATAAATAGTATTTTTGGAAATGGAAAAGATCTAATAAGCAGCAAGCCTACTGTTAATCTTCTACATGCATTTTGAACATATTCAGAATAATCTAAATAGGCAAAATGATTCACTGCAAAATTACAAATTCTATTCCATGAAGTAAAAATTAGAAATCCATACAAAATAACATGCATATGTACTCAAACACGTTCATGTGCACGTATACACCCCCATACACAGGATGAAGAAGTCATTATATATGTGTCTGGATATTAATTCAATCTCAAACATAACACAAGAGACACAAGTCTTCATCCATTTAGCTATTTTTCAAAATCCAGTCTCTATAAATGAAGCATGAAAGCTGTAATCTTACTTGTATCCCTAACAGATAAAGGAACATTTTAAACCATGAAAACTGTATAGGTAGGTTTATCTGAAAGAAATTTCAGGTTCAAATATCATTTCACAATATCTTATTTTCCAATATCAAACTCGTATTTTCCAAATCTAGAGCTCAACAGTTTTGACCCTTATTCTCCAATCTCCTCACTGAAGCTCTGGAATTGCACTTGAATAGAAGTAATCTCATTTGTACATAGATGTAACTTTGATCTATGGTCCAGAGTCTGAGGGGCATGGGGAGGAGGGCTTCATGCTCAAAACTAATATTTTTCAATAAAAATTCCTCGATAAACAGGGATTAACATCAAAACTTTTCTCTTTGCAGCTATGTTTGAAGTAAAAGGCAAGAATTTTCTAACATTTTTTAAAAACATGAGAGTTTAGAGCTGCAAATCTTGGCCCTGCAGCTGCTCAGCTTTAGGTATACAGAGATTCTAAAAGAAAAAAAAAGAAAAAAAAAGAAAAAAAAAGATATTTGGGATCTCTCTGGGTTTGGCTTTTGGTTCTGGTTTGCTTTTTGAGGGTTGGGGTTTTTTTAGCTAATTTAGGTAAGTACTCAATCAGCACATGGGATGCTTCATGTCATATTTTGTAGTATCCATACTTTCCAATGACTTATGACTTATATAAGATTATCTAAATTCAGCATTGCTGTCAAAGTTAGATACTTGAGTGTTAAGCACTTCAGTTCTTCAGTTCTGTGTAAATAGGTCTAAGTAGCTCCAAGAATTGTTAAGAACTTTCTACAGTGTTGCCTATTTATATGCAATATATGTATAAAAACACTATCTACATAAACACCCTACTATCCACAGACTGGCACACAAATACAAAATTTTAACATTATGTCTGCTGTTGTCCTTAGGCAAACACTTCTAAGTGATTACCTTAGCTGCTCTATAAAATGGAACTGAAGCTAGCTTTTCAAAGCCTTAGCTCAACTATGTAAATAAGGAGCAATGCTGTTCTTTCCTTAACTGCTAGTGGTTAAATTGTTCCTAGCTCTTCTGATTGTTCATAACTATAAACCATAAGACAGAAGTCACAATATTATTTAATTACATATATTTGCACAAGTCTGGTGTCCAGTTTTATCTGGAGACATATATAAAAACTTTTCAGTGCCTAAACAATAAATAGTTCAGATAAATTACTCAGATTTTCCTTACAGATATATCACTCAGGTTAAATACCATTAGAAGCTGAATCAAATTTGTATTAAGAAAACAGAAAAATAAGTAATAGTGTTTGAATTTATTTCTTTTTTTTCAGGACCAGTTAGAACAAATGTTATATGGTGTGAGAAAGATTAATCCAAAAAGTAACTGGTAAATGAAAAAAAACACCAAAATCAGCATTTGGGGTGGTGGTGTGGGGGAGAACTTCTACTTGTTAATGCAGAGCAGTTAATGTATCACAGACTTCCTGACAGAAGAAAATAGGCTATATAAACTTTCACCTTCAGGATGACATTTGAAGGCTAAAGCAGGTTGACAATAACAATCAAAACATAATTTTCCACAGCTGAGAAAACACTGAATATACATGTTGTTTGGACTGCACATTAACATCACAAACACCATAAGCAGAGTTAGTATGTAACCAGCAAATGCAAAACTCTACTACAGGATTGACCCTGTCTTCAAACAAGTAATAAATCAACACCAATTTCACCCAGTGATATCACTTCTCAAAATTTCTTGATGTCTTGGATAATTACCTCAGGGTGTTCTACCATAAAAAAGAA
Source organism: Pterocles gutturalis (assembly GCF_000699245.1). NCBI lineage: Eukaryota > Metazoa > Chordata > Aves > Pterocliformes > Pteroclidae > Pterocles > Pterocles gutturalis. The sequence continues at coordinate 2,566 of NW_010136255.1, read as the reverse complement.
GGGATGAAAATGGGCACATTTAACAATTTTCCAAACATATCAGTTTATATCAGATACATTATTTTTTGTTTTCCCAACATGTGCTGAAGAGATTACCTATTCCCTGATTTTTTTTGTTTTCTTGCATCCAGCTCAAGCTTTCAGATCAGTTTTTCTCTTTGTCCCATACACTGAAAAAGTAACTTCAAGTTCATAAGTAAAAACTCATATACAATATATACAGATATATATATATAAAATATAAGAAGATAATCTGGACTTCCTTGTCCTTCCTACCTTATTAAAAGAAAAACAGAGAGAAAAAGATAAAAGCCATGTGTCTCAAAGGCAGGCATTGCTAAAAATGAAGATTGAGACAGCAGCTTAATTCAGCGTTTTATTTTCCCCTCTGGCAGAGTTAACCCAAATATTGTTGTTAGTCTTCCTCCCAGAGGGTTTAGAAAAATTTTGACTTGCAGTATCTAGACTGATAGTATGAAAGCTATTAAACACTATAGGTTTATATTTAAAAAAAAAAAAAAAAATTAAGTATTCCAAATCCAGCAGGGAAATATTGATGTGATGTGAGTTTAGCCATAAATCTGTGTGAAGTTCTGCTTTTGCTTCCCCAGAAGCATGTATCAGAGGAATCTCTTTTATTTAAAAAAAAAAAAAAATAGTTATTGAAGGAGACGAAACATGACTTTATATAAGTCCGTTCTCCCAAGCGCTTCCCAGAGATGAGGAGTATTTACAGGTTTATGAAGGTGAGGTCTCAAGACTGAGTTAAGCCTTACTAAAATGGCACTACACTTAAAAAGGACAGTTCTGTTTCTCCATTTCTATTTCTTCTCTTCCATCACGTATTCCCACCACTTTGTGTGTTTCACCTTTAGCACAGTTGGGTTTTGGTGCAAATAACTGAAGTTGTTACATTCAGCCTTTTGATATAGAAAAAAGAGAATTAATTTGATGTGTGTGTGCACATGCACAGAACCAAAAAATTATTGTTACTCCATTTAATATTTTAAGCAGTTTGTTGGCCCAATTTATTTAATTAATTCAGAAAAGCCTCAAAAACACAGACAAAATTACTTTAAAAACTTTCTTAGTGTGTTCTTCAAATATCTATCTTGTGCTTACCCTTGCAGTTTTTCCCTGGGTACTAAGGTTTCAATCTTTTCCTCAGGAAGACTGTGGGGGAAAAGGCCAGAAGGAGTCAAGAGCATCCTGAGATCATCATCAGGAGGAATATGAAGGTATGGCAAGAGGTTCTTCCCCCTCAGTCTCAGCATCTGCTTGGGTTACTTTTATAAGTTTCACTATCAGAACCTGCTTCTTTTTGGTAACAAGGTTAACTATGAAAATGGACAAATCTTTTCCCAACCTCACTTGAAATAAAAGGCGAAGATTATCTATATCTGGTTTTGTGAGAGCTTAACGTAAATAAGATAGGCAATAGTCATTTGACCACTAGGCAATTTTTGAAAACTTCAAAATCAGCTCAGGCCAAGGCAAGACCAGAGAAGAAGTCCTGAGACCCTCTGCACTGTCAGGTCAATACAAATGATTTTGAGAGTTTGTTCTGTTGCTGTGTTTTTGATTATTATTTTTTTTAAACCAGGGGGAAAGAAAAAAAATAAATCACATTCTACAGGGCTATTCATCTTTGAGGCATGATTACAGTATAAGCTAAACCAGTTCAGAGGAATCTGAGCTGTAGTGGACCAAGGTCAGTAAGCGTACGTGATGAAACTTGATTTTAGCCTGCCTAAGGAAGAGACATAAATTGTGCTTCCCAGGCTGAGCATCATAGTTCTATACATGTTCTTTCTTTTCTCCATCCTTCCTCCAGAGACACAAGGGAATCCGCTGGTTTGGCAACAAAGGAGGAAAACAAGATTTATAAATTGAAACTCAAGTAAAGGAGCATGCAATTTGCCTTCGAATCCACACCAGAATGTAATCTAATCATACTGGTCTGACACCAGCATGTGATTAGGCTGATAATCTTAACAACTTCCAGGTTAAGTGTTCCTACACTGTATTTAGTGTTGACTTGAAATTGTATTTTGAGCTTTAAACAAGTTTTGAAAACTGAACAGTTATGGTTGTGAAGACGTAGTATGGGGAATAAACAAGAGGAGCTGGAGATGTGTGCACGCCTGAGGGGGTATGATCTTATTGGCTTTACAGAGATGTGGTGGGATGGATCCTACAGCTGGAGTGTTGGAATGCAGGGATACAGGCTCTTTAGGAAGGACAGGCAGGGGAGACAAGAAGGGGGTGTTGCCCTCTATGTCAAAGACCAGCTGGAGTGCATGGAGCTCCACCTGGGGTCAGAGGTAAAGCCCTGGAGGGAAGAGCAGCCCAAGAAGCTGGCTAATATTCAAGGACCACATCCTCCAAGCTCGGGGAGATGCATCCCAACAAAGAGAAAGGCAGGCAAAAATGCCAGGAGGCCTGCATGGATGAACAAGGAACTCCTGAGCAAACTCAAACAAAAAAAGGAAGCATACAGAGGGTGGAAGCAAGGACAGGGAGCCTGGGAACAATAAAGAAACACTGTCCATGAAGCCAGAGATCA